>NW_026998667.1:0-109698 GCF_035044405.1 Drosophila montana | reverse complement strand
GCATGCCCGCTTCCCAATGGTTGTGATTCGCGATTTTACTTCTGGCGGCAGTCTGCGATTTTGTGCCGTGTCTTTCCACAATAATGGCAAACGATGTTTGAAAACTTCTGCTTCTTCCTTTCAGGTCCCACAGTAGTTTCTGCTTTCGAAGTCTCTTGACGCTGCCCGATTTCATATACCTGCAACTGTTGCTGTAATTCGCTTCGCGACTTGATGTTTGTGGTGCACACAAGCTTTTTTAGTCTGCTGTCCAGTTGCGCAGTATGCGCAAGCACAACTGACACCAACAATTTCTCCAGCTCCATATTTTTCATTTTCGTCATTAACGAAGTGACGAGTCGGCTTGCATACGACGACATGCACTCTCCAGTCCCTGGGCGTCCGTCTAGCAGCTTAAGAAATGTTGCTGTGGTTGTCTCTACGCCGACAAATCTTTGCGTAAAAAGTTGCTTGAACTCAACCCAAGTCTTGCCAGGAAAACAGATTTGTGAAAGCCATTGCGATGCACTGCCCTCCAAAGCTTTACTGAGGGCAATCACGAGCGCACAACCCTCAAGTGGATTTTCAATAAAAATCATATCGGCCGTAATACTCCAAGCACATGCATCAGCACCGGTAGTTTCGGGATTGTATTTTGGTAAAAACACCGTCTTTGACTCACGAGGCGCTGCGCTAGCCTGCACTGTTCGCAGCAACTCAATAAAATTTCTATTTTGTTGCTCCAAAATTTGACACAACTGAGAGTTAGGAGGATCCAATCCCACTTCTGATGTCGAAGCGGCCGTAGGGTCAGAATTCTTCACACTTTGAGCAGCGAGTCCCGGCATCTTTGTTGGTGGCATTTGCTTCTCTTTTCTAAATTTCGCAGTGCGCAATCACGTCCGTTCGCTCAGACCATTTACTTCTGTCTGTCCACATCAATTCTTTGCCTCGCAACGCAACGAATAATAACGAAAACCAGCGGTAACCGCTTTTGCTTCTTGCAACGCATCGAAAACCAGCGGTTACCGCTTTTGCTTCTTGCAACGCAACGAAAACCAGCCGTAACCGCTTTTCCTTCTTGCAACGCTTTCTTTGTGTCCTTACACGAATCAGCTGACAAAGAACTGCACGCACACCAACAACTCTATGCCCGGGTCTCACTCAGTGAGAGAATTAACAGTTAGTCCTCTCACCGACTCTCAGTGATATAAGAAATACAAGTCGACAATGACAGTTACCCTGTTTTCTCTATTCTTCTTTCTTTTAATTTCGACTCATACAATATTCATGTTGCTGTACTTAAATTCGAATAACAATAACAATAACAATAGCAATGCTCCGACATATATCTCTATATATAAAACTGTTTGTCCTGACTGACTGACTGACTGACTGACTTATTGGTGATCAACGCACAGCCCAAACCGTAAGAGCTAGGAAGCTGAAATTTTCACTGTAGCTACCTTATGTGATGTAGGTGCACGTTAAGACGGGGTTTCGGGAAATTCCACCCGCAAGTGTGGAAAAATCGCGAAAAACGTTTGTATGTAACTTTTTTGTTTACCATCCGATCGGCCTCAAACTTATTTTGAAAGATCTTTGTTCAAATTCATATGAGGGGTGTTTCACACTTTTAGGAAAATCCATTCCTCCTTGGTGGAAATGGAGGTCAAAGATTTGGTGGGTGATGTTTCGCGCTCAAATTCATTTCCAGAGATCTATAAGAAAAATCATTTGAGACGTGTTTCACACTTTTCGCAGAATCCAAACTTTTTTTGGGTGAAATGCGATTTAAAGATTTATTGGGCGAAGTTTTAAGTTGTGTCCGATTTGCTTTAAACTTATTTTCAAAGCTCTACATAAGAACTTAATAAATACGTATTTTAGCGATTCGGGAAATTCCACTCGTAACAGTGGTAACTTGGAAGAAAACGATTGTATGAAAGTTTTTTGTTTACCATCCGATGGGTTCCAAACTTATTTTCAAAGATCTTTGTTCAAATTCATTTGAGGGGTGTTTCACACTTTTCGAAAAATCCATTTCTCCTTGGTGGAAATGGAGGTCAAAGATTTGATGGATGACGTTTTGTGTTCAAATTCGTTTCTAAAGATCTATAAGAAAAATCATTTGAGACGTGTTTCACACTTTTCGCAGAATCCAAACTTTTTCGGGTGCAATGCGACTCAAAGATTTTTGGTGCGAAGTTTTAAGTAGTGTCCGATTTGCTTCAAACTTATTTTCAAAGCTCTACATAAGAATATAATGAATACGTGTTTCAGCGATTTGGGAAATTCCACTCGCAACATAGGTAAATTGGCGGAAAACGTTTCTATGAAAATTGTTTGTTTACCGTCCGATAAGTTTCAAAATCATTTTCAAAGCTTTTTGAGAACGTTGATTTTTAACATACGTTCCACGGGCAAGGCCGGGTTATACCCGCTAGTATATATATATTTTTAAATTATTTTCTTTTTACGTGCGAATCCCGATGCAATGTTCTTTATCCTGTAATGGTATTACTGTTATATTTATCATTATTATCATTATTGTTGTTGTTATTGTGCTGTCATCTAAAAATAAACAAATAACAAAACAAATAGATATTTATAATATATATATATATAATATATATAATATATATATAAAAATATTTAATTGATTTTACTTTGGCTATGCTGGCCTTGCTACAAGGCCAGGCAAGTTATTTTCATAACTCATTGAAAATGGGTAAAAACGGTATGGAACAGGCAGAAGGAAGCATCTCCGACCCCATAAAGTATATATATTCTTGATCAGCATCAATAGCCGAGTCGATCTAATCATGTGCGTCTGTCTGTCCGTCCGTCCGTTTGTCCGTCCGTCCGTATTTATGAACGCAAGGATCTCAGAACCTATAAGAGCTAGAGACTTGAGCTGTAGGTCCTCCTCGTGCCCGCGCAGATCGAGTTTAATACCGATATTCGATAGCTTGCCCCGTTTTCAATTAATCGATAAAAATCGATATCGAAATCCTGTTTTTTGAGCAATTTTGGTAAATATTATGAGCTAGAGTCACCAAACTTGACATGTAGACTCTAGAATAGCATAAAAATATCAAGTATCTTTCATTTATACCTATCGCCACCTCCCCGCTACCACCTTAAATCTATAAATCATGTTAATAATCCAACTTGTATAGCCCATCAATCTAAGCCACAATTAATTTGCAGTAGACTTTTTGAGAATACACACATATTCTATTGCACAATAAGATGTACTGTCGGAAAGATCGGTCAGGAAACACAAAGGTTATGGGCGCACGTGTTAGCAGCGGCTAGCGCAAATTCCAAGAATTTCTGTATACATGTACAAATTAAAAGAAGACCCTTTGATATTCATTTAAAGTATCTTTATTTTATAAAAATGAAGACTCTATGATATTCAGTCAAAGTATCTTTATTTTATAATTCAAGCTCGTTAGAACTATAAGAGAACAAATTCCAAACTGAAACTTAGGGTAAGCTGCATCGAACCATGAAGCCACCGCTACCGGCTGGAATGCCAGCTGAATGCTGAGTCGGCGTTTCCAGCGGGCGATCAGGCTGCTTGCGCGTGCGAGTTTTGGATTTCGGCTGCAACTTTGTCGCGACGGCATCCGGCGCAACAACGTTGTCAGCAAACTCAAGCTTGCGCGTGGTTAACTTACACACACACACACATTCATGCGCGTCTGCTTCGAATTCTATCAACAGCATTGCAATTGCGCTTGTATTGTTTTCTGTGTGGCTATTTTAATTTGTTTTTTTTTCTCATTAAGACTGAATAATTGCTCTTGCTGTTGGGTAGAGGCGGCGGCAAGTAGTGCGGTTAGTTGCGAGTTCGAACCCTGCCAAGAAAACGTTATTTGTTTTAAATTAATCTTTATTACTACTAAAGCAAACGAGCGCGTAGCGCTAGATGTATTTG
Source organism: Drosophila montana (assembly GCF_035044405.1). Classification (NCBI taxonomy): domain Eukaryota; kingdom Metazoa; phylum Arthropoda; class Insecta; order Diptera; family Drosophilidae; genus Drosophila; species Drosophila montana. The sequence goes on along the minus strand of NW_026998667.1, from coordinate 105,770 downwards.
GTGTTGGAAGATGAGGGTTCAGGGTATCCTCTAGTCGGGAGCTCCCGACTAGAACCTCTTAATTGTTTTTATTTATTAATGGTCGACAAAACGAGTGTCTTCCTAATTATTCAATACATTATACATACATTATGCAAATTAAATTCTAAAAGCCTATGGAACCAATGAAAACCAATGAAACCAATGGAGGTGTTTTATTTGCCCGTCCGGCCAGCCCTTCTCACAGCTAATTTTGTCAGTGACACTATTAGAGCCTACAGCTAAGAAGAAGGTGTAAGTAGAGAAAAAAGTGTTCTTCAGTATATATTAAGAATAATCTTTCTATATAACTATATTATTTAAGAAATACCAATAAATAGGTAAAAAGAAAGTAAGAAGTTATTAATAAAGTAAAGAAATGTATGCTAGATATATAGAGAGTTAAGTAGATAGGATAAAGAGATGGTAATGGGAAACGCTGGGAATGGTCATTGAGGTCCCGAAGGTATCCTGAAAGCCACGATTTTATTACGGGTAGAGAAAGTTCGGTAGAGAAAACGTGAGGCAACAATAGTTATTTTTACATAACACGCGAAAAGGATTGTGCATAGCGTAGTCTGTTGTGCACGTAGATAGGAATAAGAGGCGATAATTCCTGGTTGGTCTAGACGGAACAGGGAATTGAAGAACCCCTAACAAAAAAGGAGAATCTATATCGCCAACAATCAACTTATGTTGGGATACAACACCGAGGATTGTCCTGCGGTTGGTCAACTAACGGAAGACTTAGAAGAAGAAGCATTTCAACCTCGTAAGGCAAAAAGCAGAAATTGCTTCTGAATAGATTCAATACGATCCAGGCTGTTGTTATATTGCGGAGACCAGATGCAAGAGCAGTATTCAAGAATAGGGCGAACAAGAGAGATGTACAGAAGTTTCGTGTTAAAAGGATCGTTAAACTCTTTAGTCCATCGTTTAATTAATCCAAGTACACCTTTTGCCTCATTAAAAATTGTATCTATATGAAAATTGAAGCTGCGTTTAGAATCAAAAAGAACGTCTAGATCCTTAACTGTTAGTATACGTTGCAATGGATTATTGTCAATTGTATAACTAACAAGATAAGGTGTAGTATGGTTGAAGGTCTTAACATACATTTTCAACAATTTAGATGCAATTGATTAACCGAACACCAAAGTTGCAAAGCGTTCAACTCATCTTGTAGACGAGAACGATGTCGGGGGTTAGTGTGTGATAGAATAAGTTTCACATCGTCCGCATACATAAGTAAAACCGATGGGAGATCATTTATAAAAAAAGTAAAGAGTATAGGTCCAAGATGACTCCCTTGAGAAACACCAGAAGTAACGTGAACCAGTCTTGAGGTAGTCAGCCTTAGAATTACTTTTTGGGTCCTACCTTTTAAATACAAACTAATCCAAAGCAAAAGAGACGGAGGGAAACCTAATCGGTCAAGTTTAAGAAGTACAATATCATGGTGCACAGAGTCAAACGCCTTACTAAAGTCAGTGTAAATGACATCAGTTTGCATTTTAGTAAGAAAGGCATCATTTAACAAGGAAGTAAATTCTTGCAGATTGGTCGTAGTTGACCGATTCTTTACGAATCCATGTTGAACAGGGGAGACAATTGAATTGCAGAAATGCTGCAAATCCGAAGTGATTAGTTTTTCAAGTTATTTGGGGATATCGGACAGTTTTGTAATTTTGTATATCAGACATTCCACCTTTCTTGTGGAGGGGAATGATATAAGATTATTTCCAAAGAGATGGAAAGACAGCAGTTTCAAGGGATAGATTGAAAAGCTTAAGCAATGGACGAAGAAGGGAAGAACTACACTCCTTGAGTAGACAACACGGAATATTTTCAGGCCCAGGAGAGTAAGAAGATTTTAAAGAATTTATAGCAGAAAGGAGAGAGGAATGGGAAATAATAGGAGCTGGTATACAACCGGAAGAAGTAATATTGTAAGGGTAAGAATTATTATTAGGATAGACTGAAAAGTAGATTGACTGGAAAAAATTAGCAAAGAGTTTAGCAGAATCAGAGTCATTGCTAGCTTTATCCATCCCGAGAGAAGAAGAAGATGGCAAACCTGAAGATTTACGCTTCAAGTTTAAAAAATTATAAAACTTTCTCGGATTTTGGGCAAATTGCTTTTTGCAACGAGAAAGATAATTCTCATAGCACTGAGAATAAAGAAGAAAGAAGTTCGATTTAGCTATGGAATATTTAGCCAAGTCAGTACTCGAACCAGGCTTATTAAACTTTTTAAATATTTAGAATTTTTTTTTTTTAGGTTTGATAATCTGGGAGTGAACCAGGGTGGCTTTGAAGAAACAATTGAGGGAGTTGAATTAGGAATACAAGCATCTAAGTTGGAGTTCAGGGTGTTATAAAAAAAATTAATAGCAATATTCATATCAACCGAGTCATATAAAAACGACCAATCAGTTGCATGAGTACGTTGATGAAGCAAGGAATAGTTTCCTTTGCGAAAGTAACTTCGTGGCTTTTAGGTAGCTGATCAATGCAAAATAAGAAGATTGCAATTGAACATTGCAACTTTTAAAGTAGGATGATATACATCCTCAGGAATGGATAAAGGAGTGGACCTAGACACATAATAATAAGGTTGTCGTTTACAAACACCAGATCAGGAGTTCTATTCGAATGATTAGAAAATTAATTGATTTGAAATAACGAAAGGTCAAGCATGCAATCGTAAAGTCATGCTGTGCTGAGGGTATTATATAATTTTCGGCAGTGAATAATGACCAAGAGATGTTCGGCAAATTAAATCACCCAACACAATAAATAGGTCATTATCACGCACGTGTGAAGAAACTTCTTAAATACAAGAAATATGTTTCATATAAACTTGAATATCAGAAGAAGGAGGAACATAGGAGCATGTAATATATATGTTCCGTGTAGGAAAAGACAACTTATCCGAGACAATCTCAGCGTCAGTAGGCGTACTTAAACAGAAAAGTTCTGACTGGAGAGAGGCTTTAACGGCAATTAATACACCACCACCTCGAGTCGGCCGATCATTTCTATGCAAAAAAAAAATTGTTCGAAAAATCCTCAATATCAGATATTCTTGAATTTAACCATGTTTCTGAAAATGCGATTATATCCGAATCGAAGGAAGTGCTAGCCATAAAAAGATTTTTAAGTTTGGAAATGAGACTTCTGACATTCTGATAATTAATAGAAACTTGGTCGGAAGACAAAGTTAGTTTTTTGGGGTAGAAACGACACCCTGTATTGTAGGGACTGCAAGGATGACAGGCTGGTTTCGCTTTTCATACCCTAAACCCATTAAAAATGTGTACAAGGCATATAATGTATTTGTGCAAATGTATGTAACAGGCAGAAGGAATAATCTCCGACCCCAGAAAGTATATATATTCATGATCAGCATCAATAGCCGAGTGATTTAGCCATGTCCGTCTGTCTGACCGTCCGTCCGTCCGTATGTATGAACGGAAGGATCTCAAAACCTATAAGAGCTAGAGACTTGAAATTTTAGCTGCAGTTCCTCCCCGTGCAGATCGAGTTTGTTTCCGATATTTGATAACCAGCCCCGTTTCCAAGTAATCGATAAAAATCGGTCTCGAAATCCTGTTTTTTGGGCAATTGCGGTAAATAATATGAGCTAGAGTCACCAAACTTGACATGTACATAGCTTCTAGAATAGTATATATAAATCAAGTATCTATCATTTTATACCTATCGCCTGTTGGAAGAAGAGGGTTCAGGGTATCCCCTACTCGGGAGCTCCCGACTAGAACCTCTTACTTGTTTGGCTTGAACTCTTGAACAATCATGTGTGGAGATTTCACGAGGAGTGGAGGAATTAAATTTGGTAATTGACACGCTAGTGGTAGATTTGCTAGCAATAAATGCTGCCAATGACTCAGAAGTGGTGTTAGAAGAAATTTGAGACAAGTTGCCTAAGAGGAACACAACAACAGTTAAAGTAGGAGCTAATGGGGCTGCAGGGAATACAGGAGTTGGTGGAGCCAAAGAGGCACCATGATTGCTTTTTACAATCTGGGCTAGATTTCGCGAAAGTCTACCTTTGCGGCCAGAAGTTGACGGGGCTGAAGCAGTTGCGCTGACTGGGGCAGGTTCAACTGCAGGGACTACTGGGACTACTCCAGAGGTTACAGCAGGGGTAATATTTGGACAATCGCTCGGAGAGGCCGATAAAGACAATATTGGAGATAAATCCAAGTGCAAAAATTGAGGCTCTAACCGGCGATTGGGAGGAGATTCGAATTTGTAATTGCTAAGCAATTCAAAACTCGAGTCAAAGTTACTCGAATTATACATTCTGGAGAAATCAATTTGTCTGTCGATGAAATTCGGGAACGACCAACGCAAGCCGCCGCAGCCCTTCTTGAGTGCGGTGAGACCTGCACATTTAGTATGCCTCATATTCTCACATAGCCTGCAATTAACAAATTGCGGCTGTGAAGAATCATCAGCCTGCTTGAACGTGCAAGGTTTCTTACAGCACGACATATTTTCTACCGGCGTTAAAAGATAAGCAGAAGTTGCGAGAGCGCAGAGCGAAACGAAATACAGTGCGCAAAAATAGAGCAAGCAAACTCTCTAAAAATATTCGTACTCACACAAATTGTTTGGAGCGAAAGGCAACAGCAAAAATTTGCGAGAGCGCGATGCACAAGCAGAAATATGCAGCAGCGAACACATGCAAAAATAAGTGTATACACAGGGGAGCACCAAAACAAAAGAATCAAAACATACAATAACAACAACATGGAATTGACGCCGCGTTCAATAAATGCAATAATTTATAGACTTACGCTGCGCAAAAGATATCACTTTGCACAAGAAATTAAAGCTTTTTAAATAAGGCACAAAAAATTCAAAATTTAGAATCAGAAAACTGAATTAAAGCGCAAAAATATATAAAAATCTTGGAGCACAAGTAAAACACGTCTGTCACTCTCAACTGAGAACTCTCTCTCGTATGCAGGACACATGAAGTTAAATTTTTTAAACGTTCAAATAAAGCCAAATCTGATATAATTTTAGGATAACAAGTCCAAAGGAAAACCTATGTATCATATTTCAAGTCTCTAGCTCTTATAGGTTCTTATATCCATGCGTTCATACATACGGACAGACGGACAGAGAGACGGAAATGGCTAGATCGAGTCGGCTGATGCTGATCAAGAATACATATCCATTATGGGGCCGGAGAAGCTTCCCTCTCCCTGTTACATACATTTGCATAAATACATTATTTCCTTTTTACCCACTTTTAATGGGCTCAGGGTATACAAAAAATGTACAGCCTTTTCTGCTCTTCCTTTGCACAATCCGACATGACCGAATAACTTGTAAATTACTAATGTTTATTTAATAACTAACTGAAGTGTTCTATTTTTTACCCTTACAGAGGGTATTAAAATTTTGGCTCAAAATTCTTGATCAGTATCAACAGCCGAATCGATATAGCCATGTTCGTCTGCCCGTCTGTCTATTTCTATGCGAACTAGTCTCTCAGTTTTAAAGCTATCGTCATGAAACTTTGCATACGTCCCTCTTTCTGTTGCACGCAGTACATATGTGTGTCGGAACCAGCTGGTTCGGACCACTATATCATATAGCTGCCATAGGAACGATCTGTCCAAAAGTAGGTTCTTGAATGAAAAACTTCTTTGTTTATCAAGATAACATAGCTTGACCAAACTCGGCATTTATTTATTTTACTATGCTCCCCAAAATCCTATCAAGATCAGACTACTATATCATTTAGCTGCCATAGAAACGATGTTTTTCTATGGAAAATGTTTTTTATTTTTAAGATATCTTGACCAAACTCGGCATTTATATTTACTATGCCTCGTACATTTATACTGCGGAAGAATAAAGCGTAGACAACAGTGAAACGAGCAAAACTGGCAGCTAAATTAACTACAGCCAGCCCAGCGAAATAACACATTCAAATTCTGGAGTGTACCAAAGGGAGCTCACGTCTCACCAAGACGGTGACCTTCCGCCAGCCGATCGAGTGATAGACATAATAAACGTCTTTATAGAGGCTTGGGTTTTGCATTCGCTTAGGGCTTGTGCCATAAAATGTTGACCTGGAAGAGGGTAACGAGCAGAAAATTGAAAATACGGTACATGTGGTCATTTTGTAAATGTTTCAACAATTTAGATAAAGTTAACACATTTCTTTAGAGACTGCCGCTAAAAAGAAATGCAAATGGGCATAAAATTAGTAAGGCCATTCTGCGGATGTGACCAAAGCAGTCATTCGGCGGATGGCCTTGACACACACACACAAATACGCAACCGAAATGGCGTAGCACAAAGAATTTGGCCTTTATTTAGCCAAATAAGAAGATAAAAACACAGTACAACCGGCTAGGAAGCATGAAAAATGGCAGCTGCTCATTTGGCTGTAATTTAGTGTTGAGCAGGACTATGATTGATAACCGAGCGGACAGCATGGCTAAAAAAGGGCCCTGCTGCTAGACATAATATACTCAAATTTACATTTGCCAAATTTGTCATGTGCTTGTTGCCTCCGCACATTCTTAGGCCACTTTAAAGTTCCCCTAAAATTCGGACAACTCACCTGCATAAATTGTGATAATAGCAGTTTGCATAACGAATACTGCCAACAGAATTGCCAATATTTGCGTGTGTGAACTGCTTCAACGTTTGGCCAACTCACATTCCGTTAGTAAATAATTTTATTTCAAATACAAATGAACATTTATATTTTTACTTGCTCCTTATTGCGTTAAAGGGAAATTGAATCGTTATAACAATTACTTCACTCAAATGGTAAAAGTGCCGTTTAAATTATATGTCAATCCTTACACGAGTCTGTTAGCTTTGGCATTTGCTTTTATATGGCAACGCATAATCTTTATCTATGACAATTTGAAAATTACCTAAACACAAAATGACCACAAATTTTTCTTTATCACGTTACTTCTAAAAGGAAACAGCATAGAGCTTTGAGCCCGAGTCCAAACATTAATTATGCAGGCCATGTACAAAGTGAACATGTTCGGAGTGGCAGAAGCAGAACGAAATGGCGGCTGTCTAGAAAACTTCTTTTGCAATGGGCACAACTATTGCTGGGGCTCCGGCAAAGGGTGTAGCCCGAAGCCGGGGCAAAATAAGAGATCTCCGCAGCGAAGCAGAGAAGACAAGCAAAGCAGCAAACAGCAAATGAGCAAGTGCTCGAGAAATAATTTTAATTTTTCCCCTTAGCGGCTGCTCGTCTATTAGCATATTGATTATACTTTCAAATGGAGCTTACAGAAATTTCGAGTTAGTTAAACACGGCGTAAACTACATTTAATTATTAACGGCAATAAGAACAATCAGCTTTACCAGTCAAAACAATGACCCAATCGGCTTCAGTACTCAATAGCAGTCGCTGGCAATACACCTATTTAATTTCTGCTCAAGCTATTTTTCCAACAACAAAAAGCAATTAAACAAGTAATAATGCAAATAACTGGCACACGGAAGATTAAATACGCTTTATTTTCGACTGAATGATGATATAGGATGCATATATCTTGAAATTTATCATATCTTGACATATCTTAAAGACAAATATTAATTAAGAATATACATATATGCAGTCTGCCTTCTAAGCATAAGCATATGCACACGTCATGACAAAATTCTTATACCCTCCACAAGGGTTTACAAAGTGGGGTCAAGGGCCAACAGCAAATGTATGCAGTCCGTATTGAGGGTAGTGAGCACCCTACTTCTCATCATTGGCCAAAAGGCTGGGGCTTAAGTTCAGTTGCTGCATATTCAATGAATTGCAATTTGTTTGACGCACTGACCAGTAAAAATTTTCATTCGAATTCGAGTGCTTGGAAGGTTGATCAAATTTTAGTTCGAAGTTAAGTCAGTAATAGAAGAGAAGCAATTATAAAGTGCTTTGTTCCTGCTGAATTTGATGAAAAACAACTGCATCTCCATGTTCGGTTCTCGGTTCTGTTTGGGCACGTGTATTGAAGCGATTTTGTTTACATGCGTGTTAAATGATATTTGGGTCGAGCTCCATGTTGGTACTGTGGTGCCATCCCGTTGGGTAGTGTGTGGGTCTGGAGGGGGATGGACCTTGCAAATGTTTGTCGCAGGCGCTTGTAGTTGTTGACCGTTTCCGCAAAATTGGGGAACATGTTACACACTCCCTTTGATTAAGTCAAAGGCTTAGTAAATGTAAATTCTTAAAACATTAATTGAAATGTAATTATAATATTTAGAAACATGAAGCGTACTTAAAATCGATTAAGTGGAAGAAATATTATTATTTTTAATTATTATTATTAATTATTATTTTGTTACATTTTGTATCCTTTCAAATAATAGTAAAATGTAAGAACTGAAGACCTGAAACACGCTGCACGAGTTTGCCTCAAATCATTCAAATGCCTCAATCCCATTCAATTGATAAAAATCGATATCGAAATTCATTTTTGAACATATAACGGAAAGCCTCGTAGAGTATACTAAAGCTGTGTTTTTAATATTTTACTTTTTTTTAACAAAATTGTAAAAAGCTCGTTTGGGATTATATCAGCTTGGATGTTATATACAGCATTTTCTATAATGAAATTAATTCATTGGAATTTAAAAATGAGACCAATTAATTGTATTCGTATCATATGAACATGTTGCATGGCAGTCGGAAAAGACACCTCAATATAAGTTTGACCAATGAAACGGGTCTGCATACCCCAACGTGATAAAAAAGTGAGAAAAACATGCAAAAACAACATTAACGAAATTCACAAAGATGATGATGATATCGCTGGCCAACTGTTATTTTGTAAGCACGTAGAAAATCGAAGAGAGGAATAAACTAAGGCAAGGCGTTAGAGATACCAACAGGCCGAATGTCTAGCAATTTGCACAACAAGACAATAATTGAATTGCCAGAATGTAAGGGCACAACAGAAAATTGAGTTTAGGCAACACTTTGTCGGCCTGCATGGGCGGCAAATAGAGTAGATAAAAAGGTCACCAGGAAAGCGCATGGCAATTAAATGAATGCGCTTGAATTAAGCTCATGGTGGTCACGATGGTCATCTTGATGATCCCGATGCCAATGCCGATGCTGATGAGATCATGTGAATACCCAGGACACGGGCATTGTACGTCAGTTGTTTCTGATGGTACTTCCATTGTCCGGCTGATATCGATAAAATGCAGCGAGCGATAAGATACGAACGTCAAGTGAATTATGTTATTAGATTATTATGTTATTAGACTTGGATACCAGCGACTTCTGAAGGAGTATATGCTAGACGGGAAAACCGCAGATATTGGCCCATGTGGCCTGGTCTGGTCAATGCCATGACAACGAGCCCTCAACACGCGTCACCAATTTTCAGTCCAAAATAGATCCATGGCAAAGGCGTGCTCCTCATTTCAACCCCACTTTCTAACCAAATGCCCAGCAACGTATATTTTTAGCGCGTGACGTGGTCATTACTAGACTGAATCTAGACCAGACCAAATGGCTTGAACCAGGGACGAACTATCAATGCAAATGTAACCACCAAATAATCTTAATAAGCCATTCCAGTCAATATTCAGCTAATTGGACAAGTCAAAAACTTTAATCGTATTTTATAGAATTGCTGTGTAGACCATACAGTATTATTTTAAACTAAACAATATTAATATTTAAAGTTGTGCCAAAATAAAAAGAGCAAGGCAATTTTAAATGAAATCGGCTTGAACCTGGAACTCTAAGCCCGGACTTAAACCATATTGTTTTCTTAAATAGTTTGGACCAAAATGAAAAAATGTTGTTGGGCTCCAACCATCGTATTTGTGGCCTTGTTATTTTATACCTTTGCAGAGGGTATTATAATTTTGTCTCGCAATGTGTAACGCATAGAAAGCGACATTTGCGACCCCATAAAGTATATACATATATTCTTGATCAGTATCACCAGCCGAGTCGATATAGCCATGTCCGTCTGTCTGTTTCTATGCGAACTAGTCTCTTAGTTTTGAATCTATTATTTTTTTTTTGTTGCATGCAGTACACTATATCATATAGCTGCCATAGGAACGATCGGTCGAAAAGTAGGTTCTTGTATGAAAAACTTCTTTGTTTATGAAGAAATCTTGACCAAGCTCGGGATTCATTAGTTTTACTATGCTCCTCATATATATGCAAAATCCTAACAACATTGGACCACTATATCAGATAGCTGCCATAGGAACGATCGGTCGAAAATTAGGTTGTTGTATGGAAAACTTTTTTGTTTTTCAAGATATCTTGACCAGACTCGCCATTTATAAGTTTCACTATGCTCTTTACTTTTAGGCAAAATCTTATTTATATCGGACTACTATATCATATAGCTTCCATAGGAGCGATCGGTCTAAAATTAAATTGGATAAAATACTTTTTGTTTTTCAAGATATCTTAATCATACTCGGCATTAACCATTTTCCTTGTGCTTCTTAGATACGAGCAAAGCATTATGAGCATTATGAAATATTTAGGTCTGCAACGGAATTAATGCGGCGTGCCGAAGATAGCCCTTCTTTCTCGATTTTTTTCAAATTTATATTTATTTGTAGAAAAGAGTTCAGGGTATCCCCTAATAGGGACTAGAGCATTTTGCTTGTTAATGCATTTAAAATATCATACATCTTATTTAAAATGATTAAAGGTATTATTTTGGAAATATTTATTGTGAAAAATTGTAAAATATAGCGTGAAATGTTTTATTTATTTATAATTCCTCAAGAAGATTGCTATTATTTTTTATTTGCAACCTTCAGTTGTATGTCATATATAATATAATATACCATGACAGTTAAAGAGTAGAAGAGTAGAAAAGTGTAATGGCTCATTTTAATGGCAACGACTGCCGAAACGAACTTTTGTCACGTGATTTAGCTACATCCGAGCAGAAGCCCTATCAATAATTAATATTTCACAATGAATGTGTCGCTCTACATGTTTTCTGTGCCTTCAATTCCTTCCACATCTACGATTATTCCAATAAAACTTGTAATCTTGGAGTCCTAGCTCCTGAGTGATTACTGAGCATTTATTCCACATATTTATCAATTTGACTATTTATCTATGCATCAATCTATTTGTCTTAACTGTCTATCTATTATTTCAGTTCCGCAAAAAGGAGCAATGGCAGCAAGGACAACATTCAGCAAAATCCGAAAGTTCCTACACCACCTAAAATAATATATATCTCTATATATAAAACTGTTTGTCTTGACTGACTGACTGACTGACTGACTGATTGGTGATCAACGCACAGCCCAAACCGTAAGAGCTAGGAAGCTGAAATTTTCACTCTAGTTACCTTATGTGATGTAGGTGCACATTAAGACGGGGTTTCGGGAAATTCCACCCGCAAATGTGGAAAAATCGCGAAAAAAGTGTTTCACACTTTTAGGAAAATGCATTCTTCCTTGGTAAAAATGGAGGTCAAAGATTTGGTGGGTGACGTTTCGCGCTCAAATTCATTTCCAGAGATCTATAAGAAAAATCATTATTGACGTGTTTCACACTTTTCGCAGAATTCAAACTTCTTCGGGAGGAATGCGATTTAAAGATTTTTTGGGCGAAGTTTTAAGTTGTGTCCGATTTGCTTCAAACTTATTTTCAAATTTTATAATGAAAAGTGAGAAACACGTCTCAAGTGAATTTTCATATAGATCTTCGGAAATGAATTTGAGCGCGAAACGTTACCCACCAAATCTTTGATCTCCATTTCCACCAAGGAGGAACGGATTTTTCGAAAAGTGTGAAACGCCCCTCAAAAGAATATGGACAAAGATTTTTGAAAATAAGTTTGGGGCCGATCGGATGGTAAACAAAAAACTTTCATACAACCGTGTTCCGCCAATTTACCGATGTTGGGGGTGGAATTTCCCAAATCGCTGAAATACATTAAGTTCTTATGAAGAGCTTTGAAACTAAGTTTGAAGCAAATCGGACACAACTTAAAACTTCGCCCCGAAGAAGTTTGAATTCTGCGAAAAGTGTGAAACACGTTTCAAATGATTTTTCTTATAGATGTCTGGAAATTAATTTGAGCACAAAACGTCACCCCTCAAATGAATTTGAACAAAGGTCTTTGAAAGTAAGTTTGAGGCCGTTCGGATGGTAAACAAAAAAGCTACATACAAACGTTTTTCGCGATTTTTCCACACATGCGGGTGGAATTTCCCGAAACCCCGTCTTAACGTGCACCTACATCACATAAGGTAACTACAGTGAAAATTTCAGATATTAGCTCTTACGGTTTGGGCTGTGCGTTGATCACCAATCAGTCAGTCAGGACAAACATTTTTATATATAGAGATAATAATATAAAATTAATATAATATCATTTCACTGGATACTATACTGAATGGATACTACTATATTTGAGCAATCCATGTCAGAACCATTTCTACCTCTAAGCAGAGGATGTCGACCGCTTAAACTTGTTCATATGTATTTCTGACAACGAACAAACAGGTTTTGGGCGAGTTTCGAAACTAAAGTCTGTTTGTTCCCCAGAACTCTTTTCAAGCGTCCTTTTGTAATCCGCTTAGTTCTAAGCTGCATTAAGCGTATGTTGGGTCGGCTAGGCAAGCAATATGCTCTTTAAATGCTTTTTTTTGGCAAAGTATATTTTATCAAAATGAGAAATATTACCATTAAATTAAATTTGATCCCCTTTTCGTGGGCCCAATTTACCTAATCATTATACCCTTGCAGAGGGTATTATAATTTTGTCGTGAAATGTGTAACGCATAGAAGGAGACATCTCCGACCCCATAAAGTATATATATTCTTGATCAGTATCAACAGCCGAGTTGATATAGCCATGTCCGTCTGTCCGTCTGTCCGTCTGTCTGTTTCTATGCGAACTAGTCTCTCAGTTTTAAAGCTATCTTTATGAAACTTTGCTGAATTCCCTCTTTCTGTTGCACGCAGCTCATATGTCAAAACCAGCTGGATCGGACCACTATATCATATAGCTGCCATAGGAACGATCGGTCGAAAAGTAGGTTCTTGTATGAAAAACATTTTTGTTTATAAAGTTATCTTGACTAAACTTTGTATTTATTAGTTTTACTACGCTCCCCATATATATGCAAAATCCTATTAAGATCGGGCAACTATATCATATAGCTGCCATAGGAACGATCGGTCGAAAATTAAGTTTTTGTATGGAACATTTTTATGTTTTTCAAGATATCTTGACCAAACTCGGTATTTATTAGTTTTACTAGGCTCCCCATATATATGCAAAATCCTATTAAGATCGGACCACTATATCATATAGCTGCCATAGGAAAGATCGGTCGAAAATTAAGTTTTTGTATAGAAAATTTTTATGTGTTTCAAGATATCTTAACCAAACTCGGTATTTATTAGTTTTACTACGGTCCCCATATATATGCAAAATTCTATTAAGATCGGACAACTATATCATATAGCTGCCATAGGAACGATCAGTCGAAAATTATGCTGTTGTATGGAATTTTTTTGTTTTTCAAGATATCTTGACCAAACTCGGCATTTATTAGTTTTACTATGCTCCCTCCACTTATGCAAAATCTTATTCACATCGGGCAACTATATCATATAGCTGCCATAGGAACGATCGGTCGAAAATTAAGTTGTTGTATGGAAACCTGTTTTGTTTTTCAAGATATCTTAACCATACTCGGCATTAACTATTTTCCCTGTGCTTCTTAGATACGGGCAAAGCACTATGAGCATTTTGAAAAGGTTGGGTCTGCAAGGGTATTAAATCTTCGGTGTGCCGAAGATAGCACTTCTTTCTCGTTTTGCATTAATAAACACAATTTAGTTGTTCGAGACTGCAGACGGATCCAAATACAAGCACAAAGTACTTTTTTTTTTTTTTTTTTTTGCTCTCTTTATTAGCTAATTTATTGATACTATACATGAGCATCTTAACCTAGCTTGACTATAATGGGATAAACATACTTAATATTACCTATTAAGTTTTATAATTATTCAATTTATCTTATATTTTTAGTATGATTATTATTATTTTTCAAATGATAACCCGGTTTGGGAGGTCGATGGGGTGGATTCTGCGAAGTCTCCGTCGCTTTCTTCTGAAAAGTCTTCTAGCCAATATATTGGGGTGGGCAGAAAGACGGGCCATGTAGCTGGTGGACTGCTGACGTAGAAGGTCGCCCACCAAGGGGACCTTTAGGTCTCTTGGTAGGGCCCGGTTGCGGATGTACCAGGGAGCCCCAGCACTCAGTCTGAGTACCTTCGCTTGGAAGACACTTATTTTTCTCAAGTGAGATCTTGCTGCCGTGCCGAAAATTTGGCTTGCATAACGCCAGACTGGGGCCAGGAGGGTTTTATAAAGCAGCACCTTATTGCTCAGAGAAAGCTTGCTGCTTGCCTTAAGGAGCCAAGCCATACTTTTCAGTTTTTGACGTACGCTGTGGCATGTTGTTGCGATGTGTTTGCTCCAAGTGAGCCTGCGATCAAGGTAGACTCCCAGGTAGCGATGGCCGTCTTTATGATCAAGAAGTTCGCCTTGGAGGAATACTCCTGGCGAGGTATCTCTCCGGATCGCGAAAGTGCAGCATATCGATTTTTGCCTGTTGATGGCAATTCGCCACTTTGATGCCCACGTCTCAAACTCGTGCAAGTATTCTTGTAGTTGGTCAGTGGCTTGGTAAACACAGCTGGCTTTTGATAGGATTGCTGTATCGTCGGCGAACGTGGCGAGGTTGAAGCTATCGGGATGCTCCAGTGTCGTCGGGTCCACCGTCGGCATGTCGGCTGTATAAACAGTGTAGAGCCACGGAGCAAGGACACTGCCCTGGGGGACTCCAGCTTGGATTTCCTTGACTGCAGAGAACGTGCCGTCGACTACCACTACAAACTTTCTGTTTTTGAGGAAGCTGTGGATTATATGAAAAAGAGAGGGGGGAAGCAAAGTTTTTATTTTGAACAGGAGTCCTTTGTGCCACACTCGGTCAAACGCTTGTTTGATGTCAACAAATGCCGCGACGCAATACTCGAGGTTCTCGAAGCTGTCGAGGATGAAATCCACCAGTCGGTGGAGCTGCTCTGGTGTCCCATGCCGTCTTCGAAATCCGAACTGATGCCTTGGTAGCACAAAATACTACCAGAAGATAAAGATGAGAAGACTCATTCCCTATTATTAGGTTGTGCAGCCACCAGCTGGTCCTGACTTGATGTTAACGCAGCAACGCTTATTCATGAAAATATCGTTTTTTAATATTAAAATATTTGATAAATTAGTTGACTTTTTCACAAGCTGTTAATGTAGCTGCTGTGTGTATATATCTGCTGCGCTAAGTTCCTTAACCCCACTGTCTCCGATTGCGTATTGTCCTTTTAAGGTGACAATTTAAGCACGCTCAATGCCATCGAATAATGACGTTGATTGTGGTGCTCCACGCTCCATTCATCAGCGACTTGCCATCCATCAAACGCAGGCACACTGCTTGACTTGAAAACAAAAGAAAAAACAAAGCCTTGTCCCAACATATTGACATGTCTCTTATCGAGTCCCGTCCTATATGTGTTTCCAAACCATTCCAGCAATGCACCGTTACACTTTGTTCTGACATTTTGAGATCATGTCATATTATTTGCATTATAACTTCAGCATGTGCACACTCACTATGTGAGAATCCTTTTAATGTTGCGGTTGCTATTAATGCCTTAGCTGGAGCCTAGTTTCGCATCGTTTAACTGATTGATCTGCATTCACAGCCGTTACTGGTTGTAATGATGAACAGATGCCAGCTGATGCAGCATTAAACCGGGAAAACTATGCAGAGCTAAGGTAAAAACTTTAAATGGATAATTTTACTGACCATGTTTGCAAGAGCAAGACGCATCGACATGTTGATCAAGCTTAACTCGATTTCTTACACATCAGCAGATTCTCTTACAGTTCTGTAGCTGCCAAGATGTAAGCATGTTGCTAGATTTACGCTTTTAATGTGTGATAATTAACTTAACAAGAAGAACTCTTTTCTGTAAGTGACAACTTGTAAGGTAATTAAAAAATAATTTATATATAAGAGGTAAAATACTTGTTAGTGTAAAAGAGTCTGCACTGGGCAATTAAGTAAAAAAAATTAAGTAAAAAAACCTAATTTGCAAAATAAAGTACAAGTGTATGCGTACAAACTCTGTATGTGTGATAATCAGTGTAAAGTGTGATCATATGTGCACGCATACATATATACGTGCGCATTGTTTAGGCACGCGCACGTAATTATTATTATAATTTTACAAGAATCCAAATTTAGCTTGTTTCTTATATTATTTTTTGAACAATTAGATAAAGTGTCTGTTGGATATTCCCAAGCAGTCCCAACGAGGGAGAATATATATGGCCAAAAATCTTGGTTAAAATGTTAGCACCCGCCACGATCAGATGATGCACTTCTGCGCTGGGATACCCGTAAGTATCAATCAGCTAATCTACGAAAATAGGTAGTTTTCTCAATTGCAATTTGAATTTTTGCAGATGTCACGCAGGTTAACACGCAAAGTGTAACAGCGATAATGTTTGAGATAATTGTGGTAAAATTTAACAGATGCGTCTGACCCAGCAACAGAAATTCCACATTGGCCTCAAGCTTAGGTCATTATGCCCCTTAATGCCTACGTTGTTTAAACTGCTTCAAAATCTATAAATAATATTCTTTTGTTTGAATTTTTAAACAAATATTTTAGTAAATATAAATATCTTGATAATGTTGACTGGTGTAAATCTTTTTATTAATGCATCTTTTAATTTGGTATTAATATATGATCCCTTAGTTTAGAGACAGCAGGACTTTGCGTTTGTGACTCATTGCATCATTCTTTGACATTATTGGTAACTGAATTTTTCACTCCATGTTAAAAAAGCCGCATATATTCTAATACAAACTTATTATTGTTATCCACAGTATACATACCAAGGAACGTCCGTATGAGTGCAATGTGAGCCTTAATAACGCGAAAGCTAGTTGACTTAGACGTGCAGATGCAGAAACCTACTAAAAATTATATGTTGATCTGTTGCAATCGACTAAGCATTGGGATATTTCGGATGAGTGATATTTTGTTGCTTACCGTCGTCCGGTTCACTTCAAACGAATTTTTAAATATATATTTAAAATATATTATAAAATGTCAGGTTCATTGTAGTGCAGAAAGATACTAATATGCCAAGCGCAAGAATGGGGGGGAAATTAATTATTTAAAATTTGATTATACAAATTTAATCGAAAATAACTAGAAATGGTTAAAGTCGAATTGTAAACGCTAGTCATTTATACATATTTTAAAAATTAATCTTAAAATTCTATTAATAATATTAAACATAAATATAATTAATAAATAAATTTTTATATATATTATTATTTTTTAAATTTATTATATAACCACATTTAATAGCTTACATTAATTACAAAATATTCAAGTTAAATTTACAATTAAATGTATATTTAATTATTGAAAACAAAATATTGCAAATGTCAATAGTATTTTTGGTATTTTAGTTTCATACACTTTAAATGCAAAATAGCCTCCGCCAAATCGAAAATTCGATATTTTTAATGATTCATCATCGATAGTTAGCAGCTCTCATTCGCTCATCTCAAAGCGCTGACGATAGTTAAAAAATTATCGGAAATTCATCGTGAAGTAGTATCGTTGCTGCACGATACTTTACAATCGTGCTACCACCGCGCTATCGCCACTTTTAATTGCTTATATTTAAATAAAATACGCTATAAATTCAAGTTCCGCCGCCGTAAATGGAATCTTGAGAAAAAACTACGTGGAATAGATACCATCCCCGAATTATTTGGGCATTCCATATGTGTGTTGGGTTCACCGAAGCATTACCGCCACCTGCCCGCTACCCCCGCATAGCTATAAATCCAGTTAATAAACCAACTTGTATTGCCCATCAATTTAAGCCACAATTTTAATGCAATTGAGAATATACAAATATTCTATAATACATAATACAATAAGATCTACTGTTGAAAATTTCATTAAGATCGGTTAAGAAACACAGAAGTTGTTAAAGAAAACACACACACATTAATACGCGTCTTCTTTGAATTCTAACAACAGCATTGCAATTGCGATTGTATCGTTTTCTGTGCAGTTTTTTTAATTCGTTTTTTTCTCATCAATTCTCAGTTTTTGCTGTGGCTGTTAGGTAGAGACGGCGACAAATAGTGCGGTTTGTTGCGAGTTCGAACCCTGCCAAGGGAACTTTTTTTTTTAATTTCTCTTTATTACTACTAAAGCAAACGAGCGCGTAGTGCGAGCTGCATTTGCTGTTGAAAAAAGAGGGTTCAAGGATATCCTCTAGTCGGGAGCTCCTGACTAGAACCTCTTACTTGTTTCAAATAATTTAGGGATAGCGGACACCTTTGCAATGCCCCTGTACTTTTGATTGATAGTTGACAGAGTAGTTGATTGAGTAGTTGACAGAGTAAGTTGATTGGATATTTATTATTTGTTCACAGCGTGGCGTTGCAAATTGTCCGCTATATTGGCCGTAATCTGGCTGGCCCAAATGATGGGAATGTCCGAACACAGAAACACGCAGGGAAACTGTCCGCCAGTCCGGCCTTCCGTCTAGCTGTCCTTCCCTCACCCTGTCAACTGTTTTTTGCGGATCCATCTGTAAATTTATATGTTGATTTGTTAAATGAATCGCAGCCACACCAACAATTAGTCTGTTTATTGGCAAATAGCGTGCAGTCGCTTCACTTATGCACATCGCTAAAGCATGATGACTCCCACGTTCATGCCACCTAGCTTTCTCATTCTTGGGACGATTTCAACGATTTGTTTTGAATGCAATTAATGGTTAAGCATTTCTCGCAGAGTTATCCAAATTGAAATAAAAGAGTGAGAAAACGTTTTTAATTTATTTGTATAATTAATTTGATTCCAAACTGTTGCTGACAACACATATGTATTATTATAGCATCACAGCCACATCTTTACAAATATATTTAATCTTATAATCTAATGTCTCAATCAATATGCAATCTGTCATGTAGAATAAAAATTTTTATTAATAATAATATGTTCTCTACAGTTTTATTTATCTGAATTTTGATAGTAAGCAACAATTAGATTATTACGATCGTTTAACAAATTTAAGTCGAGCTCCAAATGCATAACTAGTCCACTTAAGGAATAAGCTTTATAATTGTCGAAATTAAAATGAAATGATTATAAATTATAATATTGTTTTTTATACATTTTATAGAATTATTCTTTCTAATTATTGATTTTATAGATAGAGTCGCCAAATGTGAATGCTAGAGATATGGGCAGTCGGATATATTCGACTTCAATGCACTAAATGGTTTGTTTTTTTTGTGTATAAGAGGAGAAATTATGTATACTATTTTAATTCGAGCGAGGATTAAATGCTTTTGGCGTTTGAGAGGACCGTACATGGATTGGGAGTTGGTGGGAGGAGTGAAAGAGTGGCTCTAACAAGTCAATGCTCTTAAAGTCAGAAGCCACTCATCAGACTGTAAATACACATATAAATGTAATTCTCGGAAAAATACGTGAAAAATAAAAGGATAAAAGCCACACCCACACACACATGCATTTGGAATAACACTTTTTGTAGACATTGAAAACAAAGTACACTTTTGTAAGTGCACAGTGCAAAATAAGATTCATAAATACGATTCATTAAAAGAAAATAAGTTTGAGGCCGATCGTAGGGTAAACAAAAAAGTAGCATACTAACGTTTATCGCGATTGGGCTGTGCGTTGATCTATAATCAGTCAGTCAGTCAGCCAGGACAAACAGTTTTATATGTAGAGATATATATATGTATATAATGGCATTAAGATGGATGTTGACTTATATATCGCGTGAATAAATCAATCAAGCTTAAAACGCAAGTAAAATGCAATGTTAAATGTATTAAGGTACATACATACATATCGAATATCGGAAACAAACTCGATCTGCGCGGGCACTAGGAGGACCTAGAGTTAAAATTTCAAGACTCTAGATCTTATAGGTTCTGAGATCCTTGCGTTTATACATACGGACGGACGGATGGATAGACGGACAGACTGACGGACATGGTTATATCGACTCGGCTGTTGATGCTGATCAAGAATGTATATACTTTATGGGGTCAGAGATGCTTCCTTCTGCCTTTTACATACATTTGCACAAATACATTATACCCTTTTTACCCAATTTTAATAGGTTCAGGGTATAAAAATTATAGCTACTACATATAAACTAGAGCAACTAAAACAAAAAAAGAATCAACGGGACAACAATATAAGGCATGATTATTTTTTTATTTTGAAAATTCTTTTAAATTAAGGGATGGTGAACGAAAAGTACTTAATATCGTTGTTGCTTTCCGAATGATTTTTGTTGTTGATCAGGTAACTGCCGCCTGTTCGCTCTGCATGCGAGTGTGTGTGATAAGAATGTAAATTACCCAGAAAATGCGGCATATCCAGGGACAACAAGAGCAGAAACAATATCAGCAACAACTACAACAATAAGGGACAAGCACATCGCAGCTGCTCCAATGACAACTAGCAGCTACGTCGTTTCGACTTGGGGCGTGCCTGTTGCCACAAATGGTTGCCGCTGTCAAACTAAAATATAAAACAAGTTAAGGGTTCTAGTCGGGAGCTCCCGACTAGAGGATACCCTAAAACCTCTTCTTCCAACACCAAATGCAGCTCGCGCTACCCGCTCGTTTGGTAGTAATGAAGATAAATAAAAACAAAAAAAATGTTCTTGGCAGGGTTCGAGATCGCAACTAACCGCACTACTTTACGACGCCTCTACTCGATAGCCAGATAGATACACCAGCAAAAAAAAAAAAAAAAATTTTCGGTAGGTCTCGAACTTGCAGCAAAACGCACTACCTGCCGCCGCCTCTACCCAACACCCACACCAAAAATTGAGTCTTAACGAGAAAAACGAATTAAAATATCAGCACAGAAAACAATACAATCGCAATTGCAAGGATGTGTGAGTGTACATGTACACAGAAATTCTTGGAATTTGCGCTCGCTGCTGCTAACACGAGCGCACATAACCTTTGTGTTTCTTAACCGATCTTAATGAAATTTTCGACAGTACATCTTATTATGCCATTGAATATTTGTGTATTCTTAAAAAGTCAGTTACATATAAATTGTGGTTTAAATTGATGGGCTGTAAAAGTTCGATTAATAACTTGATTTGTAGCTTTGTTTTGGTAGCGGGGAGCCGGCGATAGCTATAAAAAGGAAGATACTTGATATATGTATATATACTATTCTAGAAACTGCATATCAAGTTTGGTGACTCTAGCTCATTTTATTAACCAAAACTGCTCAAAACAGAGGATTTCGATATCGATTTTTATCGATTACTTGGAAACGGCTAGTTATCGAATATCGGAAACAAACTCGATCTGCGCGGGCACTAGGAGGATCTACATCTAAAATTTCAAGTCTCTATAGGTTCTAAAATACTTGCGTTCATACATACGGACGGACGGACAGACGGACATGGCTAGATCGACTCGGCTGTTGATGCTGATCAAGAATATATATACTTTATGGGGTCGGAGATGCGTCCTTCTGCCTGTTACATACATTTGCAGAAATACATTTACCCATTTTCAATGGGTTCAGGGTATAAAAATTGGCATTTTGAGCGGAGAAAGCAATGACAAGGCGTGATTGAAAGGGCTTGTTCCCCTTCCGCTATCCATACAAAAAAAAATGTAGCATAATGGCGTGTCTACATAAGTACTTTTTATTTGAATACTTTACAGTCGCAACTAACGCGCCTTACCTATGCATGTTGCCCCCTTTTAACTGTGTGTGTGACAGAGCTGGGCCTAAAACGTGTGCCACAATACGAACTAAAAAGACTAAAAAATACAAAAATATTGAGCATATGTTGCAATTGTCAGAGTCATCTAAATGACAACTAACTCAAACAGGGTGTGCTTGTGTGCGCGACGCAGCGACAACCGGAATCGGAAATGGCGGCACTGCGCGTGAGGTAATGCTCTTGGAAAAACCAGAATGAAATATTGAAGCTATCGTCGTGTAATATGATGGCTGCCTTGCTCGCTGGTGTTTATCGTCGAATCCTTAATGGTAATGTGACTTTTATTCTTTCGTTAGCCTTGTGTTGTAGGAGTCGAGGGGAAGGCGTATTGCGCTTAAATAAGAATATTCATGTTAAATACAAAATTAGACAAATAAAGTTTAGAGACAATTTTAATGGACCATTTTTATTTATTTTATTAATTTATTTATTAATGGTCGACAAAACGTGGTCATCCTAATTATTCAATACATTATACATACATTAAGAACCCTAGTTAGTATACACAATTTTCTAATAGCATCACCCAGCGATGGAGGTGTTTTATTTGCCCTTTTGGCCAGCTATGCCCCTTTTCACAGCTAATTTTGTCAGTGACGCTATTAGAGCCTACTAATTAGCCTACTATTAACTAAGAAGAAGGGTGTAAGTAGAGAAAATAGTATTCTCAAGTAAAAAATCTTAATTTGCTATATTATTTAAGAAAATACAATAAAAAGTAAAAAAGAAGTTATTAAAAATATAAAGAAATTTAAACTAGATGTATGGAGTGCTAAGAAGTTAGGATAAAGTGATAGTAATGGGAAATCACACTGAAATCAACGATTTTATTAGGGGTAGGGAAAATTCGATGGAGAAAATGTGATACAAACTATTATAATTTTTACATAAAACGCGAAAATAATTGTGCATAGAGTTATCTGTTGTGCACGTAGGTAGAAATAAGGGGCGATTATTCCTGGTAACGGTAGACGGTACAGAGCATTGAAGATGCCCTAACAGAAAAGAGGAATCTATAACGCCAACAATCAACTTATGTTGGGAGACAACACCGAGGATTGTCCTTCTGAACAGATTCCATACGATCCGTGCTATTGTTATACTGCGGAGACCAGATACAAGAGCAGTATTCAAGGATAGGGCGAACATGAGAGATGTATAGGAGGTTGGCTATAAAAGGATCGTTAAACTCTTTAGACCAACGTTTAACGAATACAAGTACACATTTTGCCTCATTAGCAATAGTAACTATATGAAGATTGAAACAGAGATTAGAATTAACAGGTAAGAGGTTATAGTCGGGAGCTCCCGACTATAGGATACCCTGAACCCTCTTCTTCCAACACCAAATGCAGCTCGCGCTACGCGCTCGGTTGATTTAGTAGTAATAAAGATAAATGAACAAAAAAAAATTTGTTGTGTTGGCAGGGTTCGAACTCGCAATCAACCGCACCACTTACCGCTGCCTCTACTGAATGGCCACACCAATAATAAAGCTTTAATGAAAAAAAAACCAATTCAAATAGCTGCACAGAAAGCAATACAATCGCAATGCTGTTGATAGAATGTGTGTGTGTGTACATGTATATAGAAATTCTAGGATTTTGCTCAGCAGCTATGCTACTAACACGTGCGCACATAACTTTTGTGTTTCTTAACCGATCTTAATGAAATTTTCGACAGTACATCTTATTGTAGAATAGAGTAAAAAATATTTGTGTATTCATAAAAATTCAATTGCATATAAATTGTGGCTTAAATTGATGGGCAATACAAGTTGGATAATTAACTTGATTTATAGCTTTATGGTGGTAGCGGAGAGGTGGCGATATGTATTAAATGAAAGATACTTGATATAAATACTATTCTAGAAGCTACATGTCAAGTTTGGCGACTCTATCTCATATTATTTGCCGAAATTGCTCAAAAAACAGGATTGCAATATCGATTTTGATCGATTACTTGGAAACGGGACAAGTTATCGAATATTTTAAACAAACTCGATCTGCGCGGTCATTAGGAGGACCTATAGCTAAAATTTCAAGTCTCTAGCTCTTATAGGTTCTGATATCCTTGCGTTCATACATACGGACGGACGGACGGACAGACAGACAGACGGACATGGCTAGATCGACTCGGCTATTGATGCTGATCAAGAATATATATAGTTAATGGGATCGGAGATGCTTCCTTCTGCCTGTTACATACATTTGCACAAATACAATATACCCTGTTTACCGATTTTTAATGGGTTCAGGGTATAAAAAGAACGCATAGATCCTTAACTGTTAGTAAACGTTGCAATGGAGTATTGTCGATTGTATAACTGACAAGATTAGGTGTAGTACGATTGAAAGTCATAAACATACACTTTGAACAATTTAGATAAGTTGCATATCGTTCAAATCATCTCGTAGACGAGAATGGTGTAGGAGATTAGTGTATGATAGAATAAGTTTCACACCGTCTGCATATATAAGAACACGGGCATGTGATATAACCGAGGGGAGATCGTTTATAAAAAGAGTAAGGAGTAAAAGTCCAAGATGATTACCATGAGGAGTACCAGAAGTAACGTGATCCTGTTAAGAGTCTGCCTCAGCATTACTCTTAGGGTGCTGCCTCAATACGAACGAGTCCAAAGCTAAAGAGACGGAGGGAATCCTAATCGGTCAAGTTTATGAATTATAATATCATGGTGCCCAGAGTCAATCGCCTTACTGAAGTCAGTGTAAATGACGTCAGTTTGCATTTTAGTAAGAAAGGCATCATTTAACAAGGAAGTAAATTCTTGCAGATTTGTCGTAGTTGACCGATTCTTTACGAATCCATGTTGAACCGGGGAGACAATTGATTTGCAGAAATGCTGCAAATTCGAAGTGATTAGTTTTTCAAGTTATTTGGGGTAAGAGGACAGTTTTGTAATTTTGTATATCAGACATTCCACCTTTCTTGTGGAGGGCAATGATAAAAGATTCTTTCCAAAGAGATGAAAAGACAGCAGTTTCAAGGGATAGATTGAAAAGCTTAAGCAATGGACGAAGAAGGGAAGAACTACCCTCCTTGAGTAGACAACACGATATATTTTCAGGCCCAGGAGAGTAAAAAGATTTTAAAGAATTTATAGCAGAAAGGAGAGAGGAATTGGAAATAATATGAGCTGGTATAGAACCGGAGGAAGTAATATTTATTTTTATTAGAACAGACGGAAGAGTAGGTGGAATGGAAAAAGTTAGCAAAGAGGTTAGCAGAAATTTATAATTTCAAAACTTTTATTTTGAGCTTATGAAGATATTATTCACTGGGCCAATGCAGGAAACAAATCACTACTGAGTCATATGCACAGGCTTTACGTAAATACCAACAACAGCAACAGCTCCCGCACATCATTGTACTTATTTTTTGCTTATATAAGTAGCCAAATAAGAATAAATTTTAAGCGTGTACTAAACAAAAATGTTTTTCCAACAAATTGTGCTTGCTTTAAATCATAAGCTGCTTTTGCGAGATAAACAAATTACCGAATTTTGTCAAATCAGACCGACCTGAATCAAAGTCATCAGTTAACAAACACGACCTTATGGGGGATGCTGACAATTGATTTGTGCGGCTCAAATGTTATTGAGTTGTCAAAAATAAGAAACTCGCTCTATATAACAGTCTGTGTCTGTGTTTGCATCGGAATGCTTGTGTATAAGCTTTGCATATTAACACCCAATAAACACTGAATAAACAACATGGAGCGGGAAACCCATTGTAACTGGGAATAGGCCACAATAGAACATAAGGGAATCAGCAAATATGCAATCACTTAATGCATTCATCATACGCCACATAACCGAATAAACAATAATAAAAATTAAGGCAAAAGATCAAAAGCTTTAGAAATACATTCAAGAAGCATTACAGGCACAGTCAACTTCTTTTTCGACTTCTACCGTTTTTTTTTTTTTTGCTGGATACTGCTGAAGTTTGTTTTTGGCTCCTCTTGTAACCCACGAAATGAAACTTGTTGCACATATCAACATCCATATCCGCTTTATGGACCTAGGTAGGGACCTATCTGTACTACATATTACGCTATGCACAACTATTTTCGTATATTATGCAAAGATAATAATATACAGTACCACGTATTCTCCAGCGAACTTTCTCTCCCCCTTTGCT
This sequence comes from Drosophila montana, assembly GCF_035044405.1. NCBI lineage: Eukaryota > Metazoa > Arthropoda > Insecta > Diptera > Drosophilidae > Drosophila > Drosophila montana. The sequence continues at coordinate 79,650 of NW_026998667.1, read as the reverse complement.
TTCAGGATACCTTATGGGGATGGTACCCCATTACCATCTCTCTATCCAATGTGCGTAATATTCTAGGTACTAGTAAAAATATATTTACTTTTTTAACAATTTTTTTAGCCCCATTTTTCGTTTTTATTATATATTCTAAAATACCCCCTTATGGGGATGATTCCCCATTACCATCTCTCTATCCTATGTGCGTAATATCACTAACCAAATAACATATAGACTGGTCAAACCGTACATTTGGTGGTGACAAGCGTTTTTTTGCGGCTGGTCCAAATTCGCCTTCGTTTTTGTTCGGGTTCGAGACATGCCCGCATGCTCTCACAGCAAGAGAGTAAGAATACATAGGACCAGTCTATATGTTATTTGGTTAGTGGTAATATTCTATGTACTACTACAAATATATTTACTTTTTTAACAATTTTTTTACCCCCTTTTTCGTTTTTATTGTATATTCTAAAAAATTATAATCATTTGGTATTTTGTATTTTAAATTAATAAACACCTTCCCTCTCAGATGTAGACTATGAATTTTATTTCTATAATTCATTCCCATAAACGGAATACCAACATCACGGTGACTTTGTCCGGTTACAGCAGATGTTCGTTATCGGTATAAATTTGGGGAAAAAGGTGACGAAATTTGTCCGATTGTAGAAGCTTATAGTTATAGTAGTTTTGACTGCACAAACTTTGCAAGATGTATTTCCTGTTAGCTGACTTTTCTTTGCTTAACACACATCGATTCTGATGACGTACGACAAACGGTCTGAAAGTCTAAAGTTAAAAGGGTATAATGTATTTGTGGAAATGTATGTAGCAGGCAGAAGGAAGCATCTCAGACCCTATAAAGTATGTATATTCTCGATCAGCATCAATAGCCGAGTCGATCTAGCCATGTCCGTCTGTCTGTCCGTCCGCCCGACTGTCTGTATGTATTTACGCAAGGATCTCAGAACCTATAAGAGCTAGAGATTTGAAATTTTGGCTGTAGATCCTCCTAGTTCCCGCGCAGATCGATATGGAAATCGTGTTTTTTGAGCAAATTGGGTAAATAATAAGAGCTATAGCATATATATATCAAGTTTATTTAATTTTGTAGCTATCACCAACTCCCCGCTACCAAAATTTATATACAATTGATTTTTTGAGACTACACAAGTATTCTATATTCTATTCTTCAATAAGATGAACTGTCGAAAATGTCATTAGGATCGGTTTGGAAACACAAAAGTTATGTGCGCACGTGTTAGCAGCAGCTAGCGCAAATTCCAAGAATTTCTGTATACATGTACACACACACATTCATGCTCGTCTACTTCGAATTCTATCAACAGCATTGCAATTGCGATTGTACTGCGGTGCTGCTATTTTAATTTTTTTTTTTTTTTCATTAAAACTCAATTATTGGGGTGGCTCTTGAGTAGAGGCGGCGGCAAGTGGTGCGGTAAGTTGCAAGTTCGAACCCTGCCAAGGGATCAATTTTTTTTTTTTTAAAGTTTTCTTTATTGCTACTTAAGCAAACGAGCGCGTAGTGCGAGCTGCACTTGTTGTTGGGAGAAGAGGGTTCAGGGTATCCCCTAGTCGGTAGCTCCCGACTAGAACCTCTTACTTGTTACTAATATAATGCTTATTTACTATACAATGCTTATATCCCATCAAAAATCAATCGAACTAAAGGATCCTTGCCGTGACTCTGGACTGTGGGCTGGCTGATCCAAGTAGCCACCCCACACCCCCCTTACTTCGAGGAGGTGACGGTGACGTCGCCTCTGGCGTTCAACGTGATGCTGTACACTAGGCTACCGGAACCGGGTTCGTCGACATCGGCCCCGGTGGATCCTCATCTCTTCCTCGCTGTAGCCTACTACGCCCGATGATAGAGGCTTTCCGCGGAGAAACACCCTCGAGTTCTGGGACGGGATTTGGTGAGGCTGCCTCTGAGCTGGGGCCAGCCTCTTCGTCGAGTACCGACTCGCGTCTTCATGTCCGAGCCTCTTCTCCTCTATCTCTTTCTGGTGGGTAGGGACGGGTGCCTCTACGCATGTCGCGGGCACGAGCGGTGGCATCGCGTCCTCTTTCTCGATCCGCTGCGCCTCCACGACCATCTGACAGACAGCACCCGGTGCTCCCACAGCTCGGAGCATTCTACTCGGGGAGTGGCCACGGACATGCAACTACGGTAATCCTTCCCGGATTGGGAAGGACCTTCTTGGCGTTCGCGCGGCGAACGCAGCACGCGTGGCGACAGTGGCGGTTTCGCCGGCGTTTTCCGAAAGAGCCCTCTCTTGCATTTACCCCACCACGTTTCGGGTGCATTACCCTCCTCAGGGACCTTAGGCAGGTATCTAAGGTGTATCCGGTGGAATTGGCTGGCCGGTCCAGATTGAAGAAGAAAAAAGAGTCCCTTCCTCTTCGTCTTCCGTCACCGGCTCATAGGTCCTTCTGCGTACGGCGGCGAATGGGGCCTCGACGAACATGGTCGTCCCCTCGACGTCCATTAGCATGACCATACTATCCAAGCGCTCCAGAGTGTTGGCCCGCCGGGTGTACAGGGTGAGGCGGCTCTTGCTGGCGGCCTCCGGCGACGGGTCCGGGGAAAGTCAAGGCTCCTCCACTGCTGCCATCGTTGTCTGACGAGATCGTAATAATTTCTGGGTCCATCTGTAAATTCGACTTATTCGCTAACCTATCTATTACTAAATTGTAAATGACTCACAGTGCGGCTAACATTCTATGAAGCCTATTCTAACTACGCAACTAGTGATAGTCCAATTTACATTTAGTACTGGTGTTTTGTTAAGCGACGGGTATCGCCCTCAGTCTTCGCATATTAGTAGGCGTCCGTGGGTCCTTGCTTCTCTCCTTCGTCATCAGTCGTTTCCTGGTATAAAGGCTTCAGCTGCGGGATATTGGTCAACCTCTTCTTTCGCCTGGCTTCAAGAGACGCCCAATGTTATGCGACACGAACAAGGTTACCCGTTAGGGGCCATCGAATTTGGGTGCCAATTCCGCGGCAAAACCTTCAGCGGCGTTGGACAACTGTTGCTGTCGTAATGGGACCACCAAGTCCAATGAAGGTCGCCACTCTCGTCTCCGCAGGTTGTAATGTCTGCCTTAATCCTTAGCCTAGAATCAACGCACTGGAGATTGGTTTGGACGATATAAAAAACTTCCCTCAATCTATCCGCCTTTGTCCTAGGGTCTAACGCACAAGTTAAGGCTCCCTATCCTGCATCAGGAAAGCGGGACTGAAACCTGTCGAGTCCGCCACATTTCTGTTGATCGCTAGCGATATCCCAGGCAACAGCTCGTCTGACGAACTCTGATCGCCCTCGATAACTCGCTCTATCATGGTCTTCACGGTCCTATTAGTCCTTTCGGTGGGATTCTATTGCGGACAGTGCGGGGCGGTGTACTGGACCTTTACACCCAGGGAGTCCAGAAGGGACTTGAAACTACGACTCATAAGCTGCACCCCATTGTCGCACACAAACTTCTTGGGAACCCCGAGTGGGACCAGTTCCACTCACTTCGAGAAGGCATCATGGAACACCAGTAACATCGTGTTGCCAAGTCTCGACCGTGAAAGGGGCCCGACGAAGTCGTCGCTGAGTACTGTCATCGGCTCTGCTACCTCGCTACCTCTCGTCAGCACGAGTTGTTCGCTGTTGAACTTCTGACAGACTTCGCAGCCCTTCTGGTACTAGGCGGCGTCGCAGAACATACCCGGCCAGTAGTACCTCTGGGCCAACCTCGACACGGTGTTCCTTACACCTTGATGTCCGGCCGTGGGAGCATCATGACATTTCCGCAATACCCTCTGCGCGGACCACACATTGCTTCCAGAAAATGTAGACCTCGTCGTCCATCCGGTCGCCCAAATGCCTATCCCGAGTGAGGCCTCTCCTTCGTATTAACCTTTCCCGTTGGTTGCCGAGCGGGCAATCCCGTTCTCTGACGTGCGAGGCCTTCTTTCGGTTCCCGCTTCGTGTCCTCTTCCTCTGGTTGCCGAGCAGGTGCTCCCTTTCCCTGACGTGGGAGGACTTCCTTCGGTTCCTTTTTTATGTCTTCTCCATTTTATTGCCGAGCAGGTGCTCCCTTTGCTTAACATGGGAGGCCTTCTTTCGGCTCTTTAGGTCCCGCGGCCGGTGCCACCACCGTCTCTTAGTCCAGTTCTGTCTTGACGCAGCGCACTCCCAGGCGAAGTGCCCCTCCTGTGCGCACCTACGACATGCTCGCCGCGGATCGTACCCGGTTCCGATCTCTTGGCTCATCATGTGATGGGCAACCTCTGCATGGGCTACTGCCCGCTGGGCGTAGAACGGAACGGGTTGAGGTGTCCCCCCGTGGGATGTACTGTCCTCCCCCATTCTGCGCTACCCGGACTCATGGCCACCTGACTCGCTGACTTGTTTTTGGAGTCTTCCGCCCTCTGCCCCATGACCGTCTCATACTCCACAGCCATCTGCGTCAGCTGGGAAAAGGTGGGAATCTTGCCGTCGCACGTTTTTGGGGGCGGCCTTCTTGTATGTCCGGTGCAACTCCTGCGCTGGCTTATATCTGGCGTTATGCATTAAAGCTCTCAGCTCTATTAGGTATTAATTGAATTCTTCCCCCTCATGCAGCCGGCGGAACCGAGATACCTCGCACATTGCCCTAGACATGCGATCGAGAACAATGCCATATGGGATGGCCCGCTCCTCTAGCCATCATATCTCATACCCCATTTCCGGACTTGTTAGAAAGTGGCCTAGCCTCCGACTGAGAATACGGCCGGGGAGCATAAGGGACACTACCCAGATCAGCAGGGGTCTGGCCTATCTCGGCATCGATCGCTGTTGTTAGGCGTTCTCTATCCCTTCGGATGTCGTGAACCTTTCCTACACCACCCGTCGCCTCTGTGAGCAATCCAGGCTTTGTGTGCACGCGTGTTCAGACGACCTCAGGTTGGCAACGCCCCCGATATTCATCGAGCACCGAGTGCAAACTCGAGTGCCCTGGATATATGCGGCTTTTCCGCCGGATGCGTACGTTTAACTAACAACAGGGTAACGACACTGCGGACCGCCACTGAGTCTCGGGGCGATCTTGAGCAGTTCGTGGAGGGGTCCATCGTCATATCCTGTAAAAGTAGTACGAGGTATAATTTGTTGGGAACACTTCCTCCCCCCCTCTAAACCCACCAACCTAGCAAATTAACAAATATCTTGTAACTTGCTGGCCCTGGTGAGTATGAGATTTGTACCCCGGCCAGTAGCTCCTGGGGTACAAAAGCACTATGAGCATTATGAAAAGGTTCGGTCTGCAAGGGTATTAAATCATCGGCGTGCCAAAGATGACCCTTCTTTCTCGTTTAGATATGTAACCGGAACTAGGTAAAATTTCTCGTTAGCTGACCTATTTACACTGCAGGAATTTATTGTCAGCGCTTTTGTGTGCAGCATCCGCTACGAAAGGGCTCTTATTTATTTAGTTTGGAGACATCGCACACTCTCTTCCACCTTTTGGGGTGCCGGGGCACTGCATCACCGCAGTTTTGTGTTCAGTATTTGTTTAAGGATCATTTGTTAGTGACTTCATACAAAGTGACGGGCTATGATGGCTGATGAATTTTTAGGCTGTAAACTCACAACTCCAAAAAGCAGGATTACAAATGCAGTCACACATTCATATACACCCTGAATATACTCTCTTCTCTTTACTCTGCCCTTGAGAAACTAAGCATACATATTATTTACACTATTGAGTGCGCAACGTTGCGGCACGTGAGTTTTTCCGCTCATTTACGCCTGATGTGATGCCGAGACTTTGTCGTCAGTCAACAGAGCCTGTAATTAAGTTAAACTGTCTGACGAGGGACGCGCGGCGCGCCTAATCATTTAAGGGGTTGGCATCCACGCAGCTGCAATAGCATTAAGTTCACAGGTAGGTATTGTGCGGCAGGATGCGACATGTTTAACATGAACTTAGAACGGGATGAAATCAAAACAACCTGGCTAGATGATTATGGAAGATATCCAAATAATTCCTTAATAAGAAACAAGAAAGAGTACGCGGAAGATTAAATACCCTTGCAGACCAAACCTTTTCATAATGTTCACAGTGCTTTGCCCGTATCTAAAAAGCACAAGGAAAATAGACAATGCCGAGTATGGTTCAAATATCTTAACTTAATTTTCGACCTATCGTTCCTATGGCAGCTATATGATATAGTGGTCCGATGTTGAGAGGATTTCGCACATATATGAAACGCGTAGGAAAACAAATAAATGCCGAGTTTGATCAAGCTATCTTGATAAGCAAAATTGTTTTTCATACAAGAACCTAGTTTTCGACAGATCGTTCCTATGGCAGCTATATGATATAGTGGTCCGATCCAGCTGTTTCCGACATATGTACTGCGTGCAACAGAAAGAGGCACTTCGGCAAAGTTTCATGACGATAGCTTTAAAACTAACAGACTAGTTCTCATATAAACAGACAGACGGGCATGGCTATATCGACTCGGCTGTTGATACTGATCATGTCTGTCTCCTTCTATGGGTTACACAATATTATAAAACCCTCTGCAAGAGTATAACAAGGATTAGTCAACGTAAATCGGACTTCAAATTAAGACATCAAAATAATATACCGAAAATAGCACTATTGACCCACTGTACGAGAAGCAACCACACACCAAATTTTGATGCAAAACAATCCTACAACAAGAACGACACTACAACAAACGACACACATTAGAAATGCTAATCAACCAAACTGTTAATTGTGTTTCTGTATCTTGGTGTTAGTGCCCAGAAGACGGTTGGTGTGCAACCGAAATATATTGGAAGCGAAATATTAAATTAAATTGGTTTCTACATTTTATTTTAACATATATAATATACTAGCGGGTATAACCCGGCCTTGCCCGTGGCACGTATGTTAAAAATTAACGTTCTCAAAAAGCCTTGAAAATGATTTTGAAACTTATCGGACGATAAACAAACAACTTTCATACAAACGTTTTCCGCCAATTTACCAATGTTGCGAGTGGAATTTCCCAAATGAAACACGTATTCATTATATATTATGTAGAGCTTTGAAAATAAGTTTGAAGCCAATTGGACACAACTTAAAACTTCGAACAAAATATCTTTGAGTCGCATTCACACACCCGAAAAAGTTTGGATTCTGCAAAAAGTGCGAAACACGTCTCAGATGATTTTTCTTATAGATCTTTGGAAACGAATTTGAGCGCGAAACGTCACCCGCCAAATCTTTGACCTCCATTTTTACCAAGGAAGAATGGATTTTCCTAAAAGTGTGAAACACCCCTCAAATGAACTTGAACAAAGATCCTTGAAAATAAGTTTGAGGCCGATCGGATGGTAAACAACAAAGTTACATACAAACGTTTTTCGCGAATTTTCCAGACTTTCGGGTGTAATTTCCCGAAACCCCGTCTTAACGTGCACCTACATCACATTAGGTAACTACAGTGAAAATTTCAGTTTCCTAGTTCTTACGGTTTGGGCTGTGCGTTGATCACCAATCAGTCAGTCAGTCAGTCAGGACATACAGTTTTATATATAGGGACTAAACATTTATTAAAACATCATGTAACACACAATTCGAATATAAGTATTTGTGAACAAATACTTATGAAATTCTCTTTGGGATCTGTTATCCATATTCTAAAATAAATAATATTTAACACAATCTGATTCTTTAAGTGCCAAGCATAAAAGGTAATGTATGTGATTGTGGAAAGGAAGGTTCTGAAAAATGGGTGGTATGTTGGCAACGGCTTTGTATAAGTCGCAACAAAAACAGATTTTCTAGTCGGGAGCTCCCGACTAGGGGATACCCTGAACCCTCTTCTTCCAACACCAAGTGCTGCTCGCGCTACGCGCTCGATTGATTTAGTATTAATAAATAAAAATGAAAAAAAAAAAATTGTTTCGGGCAGGGTTGCAGGGTTCGAACTCGCAACTAACATAATGAAAAAAACGAATTAAAATAGCAGCACAGAAAACAATACAATCGCAATTGCAATGATGTTGATAGGATAGGAATTTGCCCTTGCTGCTCCACGTGTTTGCCATAACACATTTTCTTTCGTGTTTCATAACCGCTCTTGATGAAATTTTCAGTAGAAGATCTTATTGTACTATAAAATATTCGTGTATTCTCGAAATGACAATTGCATTAAAATTGTGGCTTAATTAGGGAGGCAATACAAGTTGGTTTACTAACATGATTTATAGCTTTTAGGTGGTAGCGGGGAGGTGGCGATAGCTATAAAATGAAAGATCCTTGATATATATATACTATTCTAGAAACTACATGTCAAGTTTGGTGACTCTAGCTCTTATTATATACCAAAATTGCTCAAAAAACAGAATTTCGATATTGATTTTTGTCGATTAGTTGGAATCGGAACAATTTATCGAATATCGGAAAGAAACTTGATCTGCGCGGGGGCGTGGAGGACCTACAGTTGCAATTTCAAGTCTCTAGATAGATTCCTTCCGTTCATACATACGGACAGACGGACATGGCTAGATCGTCTCGGCTGTTGATGCTGATCAAGAATATATATACTTTATGGGGTCGGAGATGCTTCCTTCTGCCTGTTACATACATTGGCAAAAATACACTATATCCTTTCTACCCATTTTCAATCAGTGTATGAAAAAAAAACAAAGCGTAGACACAAAACAGTACTTGCCATGACTTTGGTTTTGGTGTTTTTCTTGTCATAGCCACTGGCGCTCAGCAAGGGTCGCTAGGTGGCAAATGAAATTACGTTCCATTATTAGCCAGACGGCGGACGCTCAGTGCGAGCAAGAGTAGGCCTGCAGGGTGGGCGGTGGTCTAGACGGGAGGGTTTGCCACAGTCACACACTCTGCCTTCCAAATAAAGAGCCACAGCGTTTTGCTAACTTCTCACCCGAAATCCCGTTTAAAGAACGCGCATAAAAGTTACTTCCTGTCGCCTGGCGACAGAAAAAGTCTAAAAAAGAAGCTAAAAAAACTATTAATATTCCGGCGACAGACACCATACCACAATATATAAATAAATATGTATATATATTATTTATTTTTCTCTCCCCATTTGGATCTGTGTATCTATCTGAATGGGACCGTGCGCTAATGGCTCTACTTTGTTACGTTTGCGGGCTAAAGCGGAAATAGAAATCCTTTAACAGAGAATTTGAAATAAATTTATCAAGTGTAAAATTATGAATTATGAATTAATGAGAAATCCACTGAATGTGAATTCGCCTGCAGCTTAGCATGTTGCCCTAATGACGCTTGAACTCTGCTCTGCCTGACTAAATCATTCGGCCCTACTGTAAGTTATTTAAAATTCTGCTAACAATTTTCGTGGGACTTCAGCTTAGAAGGCACTTAGACATTGGTACGAAATGTACAATAAACTTGACTAAGAATTAGATTAGCCATACACAAATTCAATTAAACACTAACATAAATGTTTGCTCATTTATATTCCCTTCTGCAAATATGCCGAAAGCAGACTTTAATGGACAGTTACCTGGTAGATATTACACTCCTTAAACGAAATCTTTGACAGTGTATTTTAAAATAAATATTTATTCAATGCCAGAATGTTTTCAGATCTATGTTGAAATGAGTTCATAGGTAAGGCACTTGTCAAATTTGGCGAATTTACCCTTATAATTATTGGACATGTAGGTTTCGTTAAAGTTACAGAAGAGCAAATAGCCGAGCGAGCAACGCGCTGTGGTCATCGTTATTGAACAACGGCTACACTAAAGAGCCAAACGGGCAGAGAGAGCAAACGGTCAGAGCCTTTGATGTGAGAGAAAAGCGAACTTTAGCAACAAACATCGGTGATGGATAGGATAGTTTAATGTCGATAGCGTTACAAATAGTGACTTAGATATTTATATTATTAAGTATCATCTTCCTTCTTTACTTATTGGCTTGCTGCTGTGATTCTCATTCTAGAGATGCTGAACTCGATATTTCATCGCATAATTATCGATTCGCTGCGAATGGCCATGGGACGAGGTTGCCAGAATCAAAATGATTCTAGTTTATCAAGCTAGAGTATTATATCATATCAAACCGTTGAATTTAAGAATTTCTTGGATGTGTCCAGCAGAATATTAAAAAATAAGTAAGAGGTTCTAATCGGGAGCTTCCGACCAGAGGATACCCTGAACCATCCTCATCCAACACCAAATGCAGCTAGTTTCCTCGGTAGGTCTCCAACTCGCAACCGACCGCACAACTTGCCGCCGCATCTACCTAAAAGCTACACCAATTATTGAGTCCGAATGAGAAAAAAACGAATTAAAATAGCAGCACAGAAAACAATACAATCGCAATTGCAATGCTGTTGACAGAATTCAAAGAAGACGTGCATGAATGTGTGAGTGTTCATTTATTAGCGGGGAGGTGGTGATAATTATAAAATGAAAGATTCTTGATATATATACACTATTCTAGAGTCTACATGTCAAGTTTGGTAGCTCTAGCTCTGATTATATACCAAAATTGCTCAAAAAACAGAATTTCGATATCGATTTTTATCGGTTACTTGAAAACTGGGTAAATTATCGATTATCGGAAACAAACTCGATTTGCGCGGGCACTAGGAGGACCTACAGCTGCAATTTCAAGACTCTAGCTCTAATAGGTTCTGAGATCCTTCCGTTCATACATACGGACAGACGGACATGGCTATATCGACTCGGCTACTGATGCTGATCAAGAATATAAATTCTATATGGGGTCGGAGATGCTTCCTTCTGCCCGTTACATACATTTGCACAAATACAATATACCTTTTTACCCATTTTTAATGGGTTCAGAGTATAAAATTAGTTCCCACGGTAGGGTTTAAACTCAGACCACACTACCCGGCGCCGCCCCTACCCAACAGCCACCGATCTTGGTTAAATTTTCTAAAGTACATCATATTGTACTGGAGAATATTCGTGTATTATCGAAAAGTCGATTTCATTTAAAATGAATTGAATCATTTAAATTGATTAAATCGATATTGTGGGCAGCATAAATTGGTTTATTTACTTGATTTATAGCTATGACGGAGTAGCGGGTAGGTATAAAATGAAAGATACTTGATATACATATATATACAGAAGCTACGTGTCAAATTTGGTGACTCTAGCTCTTATTATATACCAAAATTGCTCAAAAAACATGATTTCGACATCGATTTTTATCGATTACTTGGAAACGGGGCAAGTTATTGAATATCGGAAACAAACTCAATCTGCGCGGGCATTAGGAACACCTATAGCTAAAATTTCAAGTCTCTAGCTCTTATAGGTTCTGATATCCTTGCGTTCATACATACGGACAGACAGACAGACGGACATGGCTAGATCGACTCGGCTATAGATGCTGATCAAGAATATATATTCTTTATGGGGTCGGAGATGCTTCCTTCTGCCTGTTACATACATTTGCACAAATACAATATACCCTGTTTACCCATTTTTAATGGGTTCAGGGTATAAAAATGGTTGTCGGCACTAAAACTCCCAACCACAGGCACCACGGTCTAGTTAATGTCTAAACGCAATTTCGTCAGAAGTGCGAGGCATGGCGCCACTAGCTAACGCCGATCAAGCCCATGACGCAAGCGACATTGAAGAAATTCTTTGTATTGCGAAGCAACACCAAATAACAAGAAACAACGCACCAATCGAAGTACATATCGAAATTGTAACACCACCAAATCAGTGGCAGGAGACAGCAAGTGCGGTCGAGTCTTTGGAAAGCTTACAGCCGGATATTAGCAGATTTTGGCGGAATTTGAAAGCGCAAAAAGACGTGCCGTCACATCACAAACAACGACCACAGTGACAACGCCATCGATATCGACCATCACAGCAGTAGCAGCAGTCGTGATATCGATGATATTCGAAATTTCAATATCGATAATACTGAGAATGGCAACACCGACAGAGTAAGCGTCGATAATGACAGCAGTGTTGAACAACGTCAGCACTCAAATGTAAACAATACGATGGCACTAGCAGAAGCTAAGGAAATAGCGAATGACTTTGATGACACCTCATGCGCACACATTTGGAACGTAAAGGTATAAAACATTGCCAATATGTACAATGTGGACGACTCAGGTATGCGTATCCTAGTAATATCGAAGTTAAAGGGGAACGCTAAGCGTTGGCTGCATGCCAGCACAATGCGCATAGTATAGCCTATACAGACGCTGCTATACCCGTTAAAGTTAGCTTTTGGGGAAAAACAATCAAAGGCTGAGCTACGATGTAAGTTCGATGATGGCAAGCATGCAAGAAGTTTGCTTCTAACTTCGAAGAAAAAATGTTGTTAGCAAATAACATCATGGTGGAACCGGACGTGCTGATCGAACAAATCATCGAGGGAATTCCGGCAAACAATTTACGAGTTCAGGCCCGCATACAGTGTTTTTACACCCGATGCGGATTCTATGAGCATTCGCGAGCCGACGTTTGCCAACTGGGTCAACATCGTACAACCTGGAGAAGCCCGAAAAGTCGTCGAAAAAATTTACCAACTTCGGTGCGCCAACAACAACTCTACCGGGAACAATTCCCACGCATACCGCAAGCCGAATAACCAGGTATATGCTATGATTGTAGCAAATTCGGCTACTTTGTAGCACAGTGTCCGGAGAGAAAGGGCTTAGCGAAAAATAATTATGTTAGGTTTTTTAAAATTAATTTTACAAACATCACTGCATCTTCCCTCATCACAGCATGCTTCATAAAATCGGGTAGTCCCATTTCACTAATAAACAAGTAAGAGGTTCTAGTCGGGACCTCCCGAACTAGGGGATACCCTGCACCCTCTTATTCAAACACCAAATGCAGATCGCGCTACGCGCTCGTTTGCTTTAGTAGTAATAACGATAAATTAAAAAAAAAAACGAGAAAGAAGTGCTATCTTCGGCACTCCGAAGTTTTAATACCCTTGCAGACCCAACCTTTTCATAATGCTCATAGTGCTTTGCCCGTATCTAAGAAGCACAGGGAAAATAGTTAATGCCGAGTATGGTTAAGATATCTTAAAAAACAAAAAAAGGTTTCCATACAACCACTTAATTTTCGACAGATCTTTCGTATGGCAGCTATATGATATAGCGGTCCGATGTTAATAGGATTTTGTATATATATGGGGAGCATAGTAAAACTAATAAATGCCGAGTTTGGTCAAGATAACTTGAGAAACAAAAATGTTTTTCATACAAGAACCTACTTTCGACCGATCATTCCTATGGCAGCTATATGATATAGTGGTTTGATCCAGCTGGTTTTGACATATGTACTGCGTGCAACAGAAACAGGCACTTCTGCAAACTTTCATAAAGATTTCTTTAAAACTGAGAGACTAGTTCGCATAGAAACAGACAGACGGACATGGCTATATCGTCTCGGCTGTTGATACTGATCAAGAATATATATACTTTATGGGGTCGGAGATGTCTCCTTCTATGCGTTACACATTTCACGACAAAATTAAAATACCCCCTCTGCAAGGGTATAGAAAGTTCCCTTGGCAGGGTTCGAACTCGCAATTAACCGCAATTGCCGCCGGTTCTACCCAACAGCCACACCAATTATTGAGTCTTAATAAGAAAAAAACAAATTAAAATAACAGCACAGAAAACAATACAATCGCCATTGCAATGCTGTTGATAGAATTCGATAAAGACGCGCATGAATGTGTGCGTGTACATGTATACAGAAATTCTTGCGACGAGTGGGCAGCCGAAACATATAACTTTTGTGTTTCTTAACCGATCTTAATGTAATTTTCAGCAAATCTTATTGTACTATAAAATATTCATGTGTTCTTATGATGTTATCGAATACCGGTAACAAAATCGATCTGCACGGGCATTAGGAGGACCAAAAGCTAAAATTTCAGGTCTCTAGCTTTTATAGGTTCTGAGATCCTTGGGTTCATACATGCGGACAGAGGGAGGGACGGACGGACAGACAGACGGACATGGCTAGATCCACTCGGCTTTTGATGCTGATCAAGAATATATATACTTTATGGGGTCGGAGATGCTTCCTTCTGCGTGTTACATACATTTGCCCAAAAACATTATACCCTTTTTACCCATTTTCATTGGGTTCAGGGTATAAAAATTGTCTATTGCCCAAAGAGGCCGAAGTACAACATGAGACACAAGTTTATTTTTAAGTTAAAAGTTTTTAGTTTAAAGTCGCCTTATAATATTTGGAAAAACATTATGCTTTGAATTAAAACGATCAATAAAATGTTATTTTAATTTGACAGTAGTAGCAGACAGGTCTATGAGTCATGATGATATTATCAAAGATATTGATAGTGGTTTTACAACTGATCAAGCAGTTTTACAACAGGCAACGGTTACAACAGTGACACAAGAGACAACGATAAAACAGTGAAAACAGTTATACAACAGGCAACGGACACAACAGAGCAATCGAGAGATGCTTCAGAGGCAACGGAGATATTAGGACTTAGTGAAAATGAAACAGAAAAGAATAATAAAGTTGGATCAAAACGAAAGAAAACCATTCACCTTTAAAAAAGGAACAAAAGTATGAAAACGCGAATAAATTAAATGCTTCGTCAACCATGGTTAATAATTAAATAGAATCGCACAATTTTGAAAATGAAATATAATTAATATAATATAATATAATATTAATATAATTGTAGTGAAGATGTAAGTTATGAAACAAAGTGCAGATTTATAAAAATAATTGTGAATAGATATAAAAAGCAATCAAACAAGATAACCCAAAAATTAGAGCAAAAATTAAACTACGGTTAGAAAACAATAAGCCATTTGGTTGTTCTCCACGGCGATTGGCATATAATGAGAAAGAAAAGCTTCAGGAATTATTAGATGAACATTTAAAGAATGGCAATATACGTCTTAGTGATTAAGAGTACGCATCACCGATAGTGTTAGTAAAAAAGAAAACTTTTAGGAAACTAAACAAGGTATTAGCTAAAGACCACTTTTACATATCGATGATTTATCAGATAAATTAGTAACCAAAACTGTGTTTTCAAATCTAGACCTAAAGAATGGTTATTTTCATGTATTCGTTTAAGAAGAGTCGGTAAAATACACAGCGTACGTCACCCCCTTAGGGCAGTTTGAATTCTTAAAAATGCCAATGGGAGTCAAAAATGCATCTGCAGTGTTTCAACGTTTCACCAATTAAATATTTTCCGACATGATCAAAGACAATAAAGTTATTGTTTACATGGATGACAAAATGGTCGCTAGTAAAGACATAAACGAGCATTTAGACACTTTAGCGGAAATCTTTACGCGATTAACACAGAATAAATTAGAGTTACGAATGGACAAATGCGAGTTTTTAAAATCAAGTATGAAATATTTAGGCTTTCTCATTTAAAAAAATGGTATTCAAGCAGACGAAAAAAGAAAAAAAGCCGTAAAAAATGTTCCCATACCGAACAAGGTACACGCCGTTCAGAGCTTTCTTGGACTTTGTTCCTATTTTCTTAGATTCATAAACGGATTCTCATCAATTGCTAAACTATTCTATGATTTAATTAACTAAAAATTTAAGATCATAGACATAACACAGAATTACATTGTGACGCCAGCGCTCTAGGGTTTGGGGCCGTGCTACTTCAGAAAAAAGAAGATGGAAAACTTCATCCTATCTTTTATTTCTCAAGGTGAACTACAGAAGCGAAAGCCAAGTATAATAGTTTTGAATTTGAAACGTTAGCAATTATCCATGCACTGCGCAGATTCAGGATATATCTGCAAGGTAAACATTTTTTAAAATTATTAAAGATTGTTACTCACTGACTTTAACTCTGAATAGAGCTGATTTAAATCCACGAATAGCCAGGTAGTCTCTCGAGCTGCAAAATTACGATTTAGTACACAGGCCAGGAAACAAAATGCAGCACGTAGACGCACTGAGCCGATGTCACAACATTTTTATAATAAAAGCAAACAGTTTCGACGAAAATTTAGTCATTTTTAGAAAAATCAGAACACAAACTTTACGAGATGAGAAACGGCATAGTGAACAGAAAATCAAAAGACAACAGACTTTTGTTCTATGTTCCCAAAGAAATGGAAGACCATGTTTTATACAAATACCACAATGACATAGGACACATAGGGAGAGATAAAATGATGAACATCATTAAGAAAAGTTATTAGCTGTCGAACCTTTTAAAAAAATTGTTCAACTCACATCGAGAACTGTTTAAAATGTAAAGCTTTTTCCCCCATGTCGGGAAGCGGGGAAGGTTTCCTACATAGCATCCTAAAAGGTACCAAACCGTTTGAAATAATACATATTGACCATTACGGTCCTGTGGACAATATTAGGACAAAAAAATACATTTAGATGGATTAGAACCGGAGAATAAAATATTTTGGGACAAATCATAGACAAAGTAGAATACGCACTTAACCAAACCGCAACATCGTAGCATTAAACAGTTTGAATGTAAAATGCTTTTCGAAATACAACAAAAAGGCACAGTCATAGTATTTAAAGGAAAAGCCAGTAACAGGAAGCCTACCAAAATCAGAAAATAAGCAAAGAAAAATCAAAAAGAAGCCCTGGAAAAATACGAGAAACTATATAACAAAAATAAAACATAACCTTAAAAGTTTAAAAAAGGTGATTATGTAATGGTAAACAGTTTTGACATATATGATAGTCAAGGTAATGCGAAATGACAGATTTTTGTTAAAAGACGTAGAAGGATTCCAGGTGTTTGGAGCATACAAAATACAAGACATTAGATGCAAAAGAAAACAACCAAAAACAGATTATAAAAATATAAAATACTAGCGGGTATAACCCGGCCTTGCCCGTGGCAAGTGTGTTATAAAATCAATGTTCTCAAACAAATTTACCACTGTTGCGAGTGGAATTTCCCAAATCGCTGAAACACGTATTCATTACATTCTTATGTAGAGCTTTGAAAATAAGTTTAAAGCAAATCGGACACAACTTAAAACTTCACCCAAAAAATCTTTAAATCGCATTCCCCCCGAAGAAGTTTGAATTCTGCGAAAAGTGTGAAACACGTCTCAAATAATTTATCTTTTAGATCTTTGGAAATGAATTTGAGCGCGAAACGTCACCCACCAAATCTTTGACCTTTATTTCCATCAAGGAGGAACGGATTTTTCAAAAAGTGTGAAACACCCCTCGAATGAATTTGAACAAAGATCTTTGAAAATAAGTTTGAGGCCGATCGGATGGTAAACAAAAAAGTTACATACAAACGTTTTTCGCGATTTTTCCACACTTGCGGGTGGAATTTCCCGAAACCCCGTCTTAACGTGCACCTACATCACATAAGGTAGCTACAGTGAAAATTTCAGCTTCCTAGGCTTTGCGGTTTGGGCTGTGCGTTGATCACCAATCAGTCAGTCAGTCAGTCAGTCAGGACAAACAGTTTTATATTTAGAGATAATAAAATAAAATAACATAAGAGTTAGCTAATAAGTTAAATAAAGATAAGATCAAAAAGCAAACTTTAAGAAAAAATAAAATAATAATAATAATGTATGTATACTTAATATTCAAGTAGCATTACATAAATTATAATTAGCATGATCAGGAGATCTTGCCGATGGCCGAGTTGTAGCAAGATAAACACACATAGCAACATAGATATACATTCATACATACATCACTCAGTCCCATATAACATTGTCATTCACACACTTTAACATAAACATTAACATTATCACGCTATAAAACATTATTGTGTACAAGAGTGTTAAGTTTTGTATCGCACGACAAACAGTAAAGAAGTAAAAAGAACTACGCTGTGTCTGAAGAATAACAGTAAAGCCTTCCACAATTATTTTTGGCTTACGTTCACCAACAGCCAAAAAATAATATTGATATTCTTTCTTCTTTTTGATATAATATTCTTTTTGTTGATTTCAATTATTTGCCTGCTTCAAGTTCAACCTGATTTGGTTATGGAAAAAAAAACGTTGAAATAGGGTGTTTTAAAATGTTGTTGTTGTAAATGTTTTTAACTTGCCAGACAACAAAGTTGCAACGGGATATTTTCAGCTGGGCAGAGATGTCAATGCAGAGTGCAAAAAGAAAAACCTACATGCAATGAGAATTTTTTATTTGCACTATAAGAGCAAGATTACGCACACCCCCGTAGTGCAATCACAAACAACTGACAAGCACAACCCAAACTGAGTGTTTTGTGTGTGCTTGCAAGGGAGAGAAAGCTTGGAACGGTTTATGCTCCCCAAATAAAGTATGCCAGCGCTGGCAATGTGTGGGCCTGTGTGACCGAGTAAGAGCTGACCGCAGCATCAATTGTTCTTGTTGCTATTGTTGTTGCTGTTGCTGCACGACCTCAAGCCAACATGACCACAAACATAAGATTCGCTTGTGATATTCATCATCGCATCCAGCTCCACTCCTGCTCCTTTCGCTCCTTCACTGCATCAGCGCGCTCACCGACCCTTGGTCCTGTTGCAGTATCTGCTGTTGTAAAGATAGCTGTGTATATGAGAGTGTGTGGGTGAACACCCTCTGCTATTGATGAGCCACCACATACATATACATTCACTGTCGTGCCGATACATATCGGCAGTGGCAACACGCACTTGATGATTGCTTTTCAACATCTGTTTAACATTCAATCTTGCGTTGAGTTATTTGAGTTTGGAGAAGCGAGAAGACTGAGACAGTCTGGGATTTATAATTATGTCCAATGCACGACTTTAAATTGAACACCCTTTCGTCCCTCTGTTCGTTGTTTGTTTGAAAATGTGAGGCTTGTGCTATATTAACTGGGGATATAAGCATTTGAAAATGTTTCGACCTTAGTGTCAACCAAAGTTAACTCCTTTTCTTTTTTGTTAGAAATATATATATTTTTTGTAATATTTGTGTTCCTTATGTGGTTTTGTTCGTAATAGGAAAGCCAATGCAACCTACTTATGTGTGTAATCCCTGGTCAGTGGTTTATTTGGATTCCAACCAATGCCACATATCTACTCAATTATTTAGCCTTTCAACCAATACCACAGATCTTGTCAATTGTTTAACCTTGGTTTGAATATTTTTCACTCGTCCACAAAGTGAAACGAGTGTATTCGTACATGGCTAAGCCTACTGGCGTGGCAAGGCGCATAAATTTATATTTTTTAACATTTAAGAGCATGAATGAATAAAGACCACCTGTGACCTGCTCTCAAGATCGATCCAAAAATAATCATAATTCACAATGTCAATATATTTTCATGAACTGGGCAGGCAATCGGGAATTACGAAGCATGCAACTGCAACTATATTACTTGATTTTAAGGTGTCTATTGCCAGTAACAAGGCCTTAATGCATTGGCTATTCCACTGTTTTGCCTCGCTCTCCGATAATATTTCATGCCACTCACTTGTCAGCTTTCAGTCTTAATCTAGTTGCATAACAAGCTATAATTAATGAGCCGGCTCGAAAACGAGCGATCATATTTTCGCTCATAAATTATGCTGTCTATCATTAATTTTTCTTTGAAAATTTGAGAAAAAAGTTTAAATACTGAGCTTCAAGATAGAAGTGAACTCTCATGCACCAAATTGCATTGAAGTTTTCTCCTAGGTCGGTGAGAAATAAATAATTGTCCTTAATTTAGTTGTTGATGGTTCAGTTTTAACCAATTTTATACAAACATGAATACTTTTTATTGAATTGATAGATATTAACGGTTCTAAGAGTTTCAATTTTCAGAGTTTCAACCGATATAAATGTTTTAATTTTGAATATTCTCTCTGCAGAAAGAATACATTTTTAAACGAAAACTAAGATCTAAATAACTCCTATGTTTTTTTTGCGATATTTATAAAACTTCCAGAGCACACATATGGCATCGAAGTGTATCCGCATACGCTACTCTTTACCGAATTTCAATGTGTGTTGGGCAACAAATATGAATGGGAATAAATGTATAAAGAAAAATTTACGATGGTTTAATGAAGATACATAATTTATTTAATTCAGTTGCAGATCTCGCCAAGTAATATATTTACTGCATTTGTTTACAGCTGAGCTCTTGATTAAACATATTCGTTTCTTGTACCAAATAGTTTGCCTTTTCAGTTATCCTCAATCTCACTCGAAATCCTGTTACATGCTTTCCCTTTCCTTGTTCTAATGAAAAATGGGCTGTTGCAAAAATATTGCGCAGCGGGTCATAAAACTTCAGCAACAGCTACAACTCCAACTCACAGTTGCTTATCTATGAGCCGTCTATTTTCTTAAATTCACTATTTTTATTTTATTTTTTCCCTCCTCTCCTTTTGGATGTGGTCTGCCATAAAGCACAGCTGAAGCAAAAGCTTGTGAGTTGTCGCAATTCGCTGACTTTTTCTGTTTATACTCTAATCTCAAAGTAAAAAGTATATATGGGTCAGGGCTGCCAGCCTAGACAAAAATGTCGGTTGTGAAGCTGCTTGAACTCAGGTACTGGTTCGCATCTCGGCTTGTTATGAATATATATATATATATATATATATATATATATACATATATATGTACTTGCGGGTGGAATTTCCCGAAACCCCGTCTTAAGGTGCACCTACATCACATAAGGTAACTAAATTTCAGCTTCCTAGCTCTTACGGTTTGGGCTGTGCGTTGATCACCAATCAGTTAGTCAGTCAGGACAAACAGTTTTATATACAGAGATTTTTAAAATTTGATTTTTTTTTCCAAAATTGATTTAAGCTTTTTTTGAAGTCACCAAACTAATATTCAAAAAGAATCTTTTTGATGTGATTTAAGCTTGTATTACGTTTCAAACAGAGTATTGCACATTCGTACTTCCACTTGATTCCTTATTTGAACCCTTTAAAATAGGTAAAAAGGGTATGTATGTATATTCATGCTTAACATCAATTGCTGTGTCGATCTATCTATGTCCGTCTGTATGAACGTATCAACACTTGAAATGCTTAACACAGATCGTCGTAATGTCCGCGCTTTAAAAATTTGTTTACAGTTATCGAGAAGTTTTACAGATTCCATTAAATAAATATAAATTCATAAATTGTAGCCTTAAAGATATAGACTTATACAGACTATCGTAAAGAAAGGAGAGATCTCGAATATTTAACTTTTTGGATAAATGCCCATGGAAACCCGCCCCAACCTAAAATTGAACAAATAATTGCTGGAGGTATAGTTTAAAGTTCGTTGTAATCATGAAGTACATCAAAAAAGCATTCTCCATTGTATGGGGGCTAAGGAAAGAAGCAGCGCAGTGTGTGCGTGTGTGATTTTGTGCGTGTGTGTAGAGGGACGATATAATGCGTGTGACGACAGCTCGACGCGGATTTTAGGGAATATCCAAATCGAGCAGTCCCGACTAGAGCACTCTTATTTGTTATATATATATATATATATATATATATATATTTTTATACCCTGAACCCATTGAAAATGGGTAAAAAGGTTATAATGTATTTGTGCAAATGTATGTAACAGGCAGAAGGAAGCATCTCCGACCCCATAAAGTATATATATTCTTGATCAGTATCAATAGCCGACACGATCTAGCCATGTCCGTCTGTCTGTCGGTCCGTATGTATGAACGCAAGGATCTAGAGACTTGAAATTTTAGATGTAGGTCCTTCTAGTCCATGCGCAGATCGAGTTTGTTTCCGATAATCGAAAATTGCGTAGAGGCGGCAGCAATTAATGCGGTCAGTAGCGAGTTCGAAAACTACTACTAAAGCAAACGAGCGTGTAGCGCGAGCTACATTTGGGGTTCGAATAAGAGGGTTCAGGGTATCCCCTAGTCGGGAGCTCCCGACTAGAACCTCTTACTTGTTTTTTTTTTGTAGCTGCTGCTAAATTTCGCAATTCGTAATAAAATAACTATTAAGATTTTCGCCTTTATTTCATTTCTTCTACTTTGGTTTTCACGACCGCTTGCGTTTGGATCTCGTGTATCTGTTTGCCATTTTCCAACCTTATTAATTTTAATTCGAGTTTATCTTAATTTTTTTATGCCAAAAGCAATAAAAACTGTCTGGCAATTCGTTGTCCATAAAGCATAGATTATTAGTGGCTCCCGTCAGGTTGCTGTTCGGTAGGTTTTTGTTTGTACGCGATAGCTGCCGCTGACACGTGGGCTGTAAATATGTATATAGCCACACGTTTTCTCTAATAACTTCTGTGTTTTCAACAGTATATCTTTATTTATAAAACTGTTTGTCCTGACTGACTTACTGACTAATTGCCTTATTGACTGACTGATTGGTGATCAACCCACAGCCCAAACCATAAGAGCTGGGAAGCTGAAATTTTTACTTTAGTTACCTTATGTGATGAAGGTGCACGTTAAGACGGGGTTTCGGAAAATACCACCCGCAAGTATGGAAAAATCGCGAAAAACGTTTGTATGTAACTTTTTAGTTTACCATCCGATCGGCCTTAAACTAAATTTCAAAGATCTTTGTTCAAATTCATTTGAGGGGTGTTTCACACTTTCCCAAAAATGTATTTCTCCTTGGTGGAAATGGGGGTCAAAGATTTGATGTATGACGTTTCGCGCTCAAATTCATTTTCAAGGATCTATATCAAAAAGTGCGGTTCTAAGACTTATTTTGGTGAAGTTTTAAGTTTTGTCCGATTTGCTTCAAACTTATTTTCAGAGCTCTACGTAAGAACTTAATAAATACACGTTTCAGCGATTTGGGAAATTCCACCCGCAGGTATGAAACTTTTATGTTTACCATCCGATCAGTTTCAAAATCATTTTCGAAGCTTTTTGAGAACATTGATTTTATAACATGTGTGCCACGGGCAAGGACGGGCTATACCCGCTAGTAATATTATAAAATTGTGCCTTAAATTTGTGGGTAGTTTAAATTGGTTTATTTATTTCATTTGTAGCTATGGTGTGTTGGCGGGGGATGGCGATAGTTAAAAAATGGAAAGTGCTGACTGGTACGTCAGAAATTCTACCTTGCACAGAGACCTCAAAATGAACACCATAGACAGCCAAGTCGGAGCATTCGCCAACCGGTACAACGAAAGCTTGCAGCGACACTGCAGCCGGGTAGCAAGAGACCTCGCTGGGAGGTGTGTAGTCAGGAGGCTCATGAGAAGATCGTTCAAGGACCTCCTCCAACCACGACATAGGAGACGCCCCCGAGTCCCCCGACTACCTACGTGACGATGCAGACTTAGTCAAAAAGCCGCCTTTGACGTTTGTCCACGATAAAGCCTGAGGACTCAACCAGGCTTGGCGTAATATCACCTAAGCCAACTGTGTTGTAATAAAAATGTATGCTATTTTTGATTCAATACAATAAACAAACAAATAAAAAAAAGAGAGTGAGAGAGAATAAAAAAAAGGAAAATATTTTATATATATATACTATTCAAGAAGCTATATGTCATGTTGGGTGTCTCTAGCTATTATAATTTACGAGATTTCCTAAAAAAACAGGATTTCGATATTGGGGCAAGTTATCAACTATCGGAAGCAAACTCGTACTGCGCGGGCATTAGGAGGACCTACGTTTTCAATTCTGTAGCTCTTATAGGTTCTGATCAAAAATATATATGCTTTATGGGGTCGGAGATGCTTCCTTCTGCCTGTTACATACATTTGCCTTTTAACCCATTTTTAGTTGCTTCGGGGCATAAAAACTGAAACTTACTAACCCATTCAAACTATATTAGGCTCGAATCTAAGGCCTTAAATACTATAACCCAGTTACTAATAACCAAACAGTATTCAAAACTTTTTAGCATGCCTGTGTGCAACCCATTGTCCCGATGGGCCACTCACCCACCATCTCACTGCCCCGCTTTCACTTGGGATGTTACCAACAGCTTTTTTTTAACGCCCCTGTGTCCAACTTGTCTGTTTGTTTAAGAGCGTTCTCCGCACATGGCACATGTATTCAAGCGATTTTGTTTACATGTGTGTTAAATGATATTTGGGTCGAACTCCATGTTGTTACTGTAATGCCATCATGCTGGTTGGTGCATGGTCTTTGTGTGCGAATGTGTAGGGTGGGATAGACCTTGCATATGTTTGGTCTCTGGCGCTTCTAGTTGTCTAGAAGTTTTTGACCGTTTCCGCGAAAAGGGGGGACCTTGTTACACGCTCACGTAGATTAAATCAAAGATTATGTAAATGTACTGAAAACGCTTAAAACATTGATTGAAATGTAGCCAAGGCAGTTGATGACATGAAATGAATTTAAAGTCGATTAAATGCAAGAAACAATATTATTTATAATGAGAATAAATACGTTAAAATCATTATATTTAATTATCATTTTTATACCCTAACCCCCAGGATTTAATGGTGTGACTTTGGCCTTGAAATGCGCCGTACAAGTATGATTCAAATCCTTGATAGCTAGCCTCGTTCCCATTAAATTCATTAAAGTCGATATATATTATTCTGTCTTTTGAGCATTTCTCATAGACCCTCGTATTGAATACTGGAGCTTTGTATTTGATATTTGTCTATCTCTTCTAAACTGTAAAAAACTGATTTCACCGCTTTCATTTATATGTAAACAATGAACATGTTGCATAACGGGCCGAAAAATAATCTCAATTTAATGTTTGCCGTTCACCGCAAAGTGATACAAAGGGTGCGAAAATAAGCAAAGAAACCCTTAACGAAATTTACAAAGCTTCAATATCCACGTCAAAAAGCGCAGGCGTGTAAAATAATTTAATTAATTAATGTAAAATAAAAAACATTAAATTTAATTGTTTTTCAACTTTTAATTTTAGCACACCCGGACCTCGAGCCAGCCGACAAAATATATTAAATTTACAAAGATGATGATGAAGAACTGGGGAACCTGTGTTTAAGAAGCATGTAGAAAATTGGAGATCGAAACAAACTTAGCCAAGTCATAAGACACTACAACAAGCCGAATCTAGTCTAGCAATTTGCACAACAAGAAAATAATTCACTTGCTATTATTATGTGAGACACGCGAGGAAAACAAAATTCGATCCAAGTTAAAAGCAGAACAGCAAATTTAATTTTAGCCCTCTTAAGTATGCAACGCTGTCAGGCGCCTCTCACATGAGCGGCAAATGGGGCAAGTAAACGGATCGCGCAAAAAGCGCATGGCAATTAAATGCATGCACTTAAATGAAGCTCATGGTGATCATGGTGGTCATCATGATGATGCTGATGCCACTGTTGATGCTAATGAGATCAAATGGATCATGGGCATTGTTGCTGCTGTTGTTGCCATTGTCTGTTTTGGATGGAACCAACCCAAATGCAGCGAGCGATAAGATTAATTCATTTAAGTCACCCGTTCAGCGTTGAATCTACTTTGCTCCAAAATTTCACAGGCCACACTAATTAACGTCGACTTTTTCTGCCCAAGCCCCAGCCACGGCCACCAAATGATTTGGCCACCAGCTTATGAAATACGGAAATCAACGAGCGCTAACGTTCATCAACTGCCTACTAAATTATGTTATCAGACTCGGATGCCAGCGACTACTGGGAGAAGTATGCCTTGGCCTGGTCAATGCCATGTCATCAAGCCCAGGACACGTGTCACCAATTGCCAGTCTTAATTTACCATCCAAAATGGCAAAGGCATCCTTCTCACCACTACCCTACTCCATATCCAAATGACCAGGAACGGTTATTTTCTGCGAGTGACGAAGTCCAGGAAACCAAACTGAATCGACACTAGAGCAATTGGTCCAGGAACGCACCAAAGGTGCAAATGTACATATTTTTTTTAAATTAAAATTATTTAGCCAATATTCAGCTTATGGGATTAGTCGAACACTGCAATCTTACTTTGTAGATAAGCTGTATAGAAGTACAATATTATTAATAACAAATAACAATATTATTTTTTAAGGATGAGCGAATGTGTTGAATAAAAAGAGTGAGGCTAATAGCCAATTTTCAAATCGGCTTGAACCCGGAAGTCCGAAACGAATCCCAAACTAAATCTTTAACCCAAACTGTTTTGATTTCTTAGTTTGGATCAAACTTGAAATATGTTGTTGGGATGATGAACTCTATTGCATTGCATTTTTAAACCCTTGCAGAATGTATTAAAATTTTGTCCCGAAATGTATAACGCATAGAAGGCGTCATCGCCGACCCCATAAAGTATATATATTCTTGATCAGTATCAATAGCCGAGTCAATATAGCCATGTCCGTCTGTCTGTTTCTATGCGAACTAGTCTTAGTTTGAAAGCTATATTTATAAAACAATGCAGAAGCTCCTCTTTCTGTTGCACACAGTACATATGTCGGAGCCAGCTGGATCGGACCACTATATCATATAGCTGCCATAGGAACGATCGGTCGAAAAGTAGATTCTTGAATCAAAAACTATTGCTTGTTTAGATATCTTGACCAAACTCGTCATTTATTAGTTTTTTATGCTCCCCATATATATGCAAAATCCTAACATCACCGGACCACTTAATCATATAGCTTCCATAGGAACGATCTGTCGAAAATTAAGCTGTTGTATGGAAAACTTTTTTGTTCTTCAAGATATCTTGACCAAAGTCGCCATTTATAAGTTTCGCCATGTTCCCAACATTTATGCAAAATCTTGTTTACATCGGAATACTAAATCATATAGCATCCATAGGAACGATAGTTCGAAAATTAAGTTGTATGAAAAACTTTTTGTTTATCAAGATATCTTAACCATAAGCGGCATTCGCTATTTTCCCTGTGCTTCTTAGATACGGTCAAAGCACTATGAACATTTTGACAAGGTTGGGTCTGCAAGGGTATTAAATATTCTGCGTGCCGAAGAAAGCCCTTCTTTCTCGTTTTTTTTGTTTTTTAAGCCATGAGCCCATTAAAAATGGGTAAAAAGGGTATAATGTATTTGTGCAAATGTATGTAGCAGGCAGAAGGAAGCATCTCCGACCCCATAAAGTATATATATTCTTGATCAGCATCAATAGCCGAGTCGATCTAGACATGTCCGTCTCTCTGTCCGTCCGTCTGTCCATCTGTCCGGATGTATGAACGCAAGGATCTCAGTGCCTATAAGAAATAGAGACTTGAAATTTTAGCTGTAGAACCTCCTCCTCCGCGCAGATCGAGTTTGTTTCCGATATTCGAAAACTTGCCCCGTTTCCAAATCGATACCGAAATCCTGTTTTTGATCAATTTTCGTAAATAATATGAGCTAAAGTCGCCAAACTTGTCATGTAGTTCTAGAATAGTGTAAATATATATAAAGTATCTTTCATTTTATAGCTATCGCCACCTCCCTGCTACCACCGTAAAGCTATAAATCAAGTTAATAATCCAACTTGTAATGCCTATCAATTTAAGCCACAATTTACATATATGCAATTGACTTTCTGAGAAAACAGAAATATTCTATATTCTATTCTACAATAAGATGTACAGTCGAAAATTTCATTAAGATCGGTTAAGAAACACAAAAGTTATGTGCGAACGTGTTAGCAGCAGCTAGCGCAAATTCCAAGAATTTCTGTAAACATGTACAAACACACATTCATGCGTGTCTGCTTTGAGTTCTATCAACAGCATTGCAATTGCGATTGTATTGTTTTCTGTGCTGATATTTTAATTGTTTTTTGTTCTCATCAAAACTTAATTATTGCTGTGGCTGTTGAGTAGAGGCGTTGAGCCTTTTAAAGTTTTTATGCTTGCTTGAAATCCTATTAAGGTCTTTTTCGATAAGTTGTGCAGATAGTGATAGCAAATGGGATCCATCTGAGTGTTTGTACTTTTCTTCCACGAATCTAAAGGTACTAAAGTTGAAGTCCCTGGAAAGGTCGGACCATCTGCTATGATTTTGCTGGAAGTTTCGACTTTGTTATTTTGTCGATTTGTTATGCAGTGTACATTTTTGGTTGGATTTAGCCCAAAGAAACGTTTAATGTTTGACCAGATTTTAGCTGTCTGTGTATATGGTTCTATTGTCGATGTGAATGTGCCTTTGGCATCTGTGGCATCTAATTTTCGGAGTTTTACTTCTTTTTTGAATAGAGCGTTGCCTCGTTTGAAGTTAATTATGTTTTCTGAAGTAAGGGTACGTTTTAATTTTCTCCACGTCTTATTTTTATTGTTTCGTTATTCATTAAGTTGTGTGTTTCACCAGGGACTTTGCGATCAAATTTGCATGGGAGATGTTTGTGGAATTGTGTTGTGTGCACTTTGTAAAATAATTTTAGTTATGTTGGCTGCTTCTTTATTGACGTTTGCACTAATTGGGATATTTTTGTGTACTATGTAAGTCATATGATTGAAAGATTCCAAACTGCTTGTTTAGTTTGAATATATGGTCTACAGCTATTTTCGATTTTTGGATTTGGGAAAAAGGAAATTAGAATAGGAAAATGATCGCTACCACAAAGGTCATCGACAATTTTTAATTGAGTTAGTATTATTGTTGATGTTTATGTTTTTGGTGTGATTTGTAATTTTGGGCTTGGATTCTGTTTTACCTTTTGCTTTTAGAGGTTTTCTAGGAATATTGGATTTGTCTCTAGTGAGCTTTCTTAGTTTACGATCTGATCCTGCTTGATTGTTGTATTCTTGCGAATTTTCGATTGGAAGGGTATCCATTGTTTCTATGTCAGATTCGTAGGTTACAGCTTGGCTTCGGCGTGGAGAATGAGTTGGTGTTGTGCTTTGATTTAGTTAGTGTATCTGGATTGGGCGTTCTTTTGGAGGGTGTTATAGTGGGATTGGCGGTGTTTGATATCTTCGTTGATGATGTGCCTGTGAGAGTTTGAGCGTTTGATGTTGATTGTTGGTCGTTGGTCGTTGTGGCGGGTGTGGTAGATTGTGAGGGCTGTTTTGTGGTTTACTTTTTCTTTGATTTTGATTCCTGTGATATCTTGTTCTTTTAAAAAGGCCGGGCATTTTCGGTCTAGAGGGCCGTGTATTTTAAGAAGTTTAGTTTTGATTAGGAGTGTGCCGGCTCTAGTTTTTTTGCAATAGTCGACTTCACCCCCGCAAGTGTAATCATTATATTGTTTTATGATAAAGGGGTATTTGTTTTCAAATTAGTTATTGTCGTTTCTGTTTCTTACAATATATTTTGGTTCGCTTTCACTATTGTTTGTTTTTTAGAAAGAGTCTGTTTACATCGGGTGGTTTTGCCATTTGCATGTTTTGCACAGTCTTTTTTTATTCCCTGATTCCATTGAAAATGGGTAAAAAGGGTATAATGTATTTGTGCAAATGTATGTAACAGGCAGAAGGAAGCATCTCCGACCCCATAAAGTAAGTATATATATTCTTGATCAGCATGAAAATTTACTTCTGCTGTTGACAAGCAGTGTTGTAAAAGTGCTGTCCGTTACATACATTTGCACAAATACATTATACCCCTTTTACCCATTTTCAATGGGTTCAGGGTATTAAAATATACTGTTCGCGCCACAATTTAATATATAGTATTTAGTAACGATGTCAGCGCTATTTATTTTTGCTTACATTCTGTTACTGAACTGTAATCAGTACCCTGTCGAGTAAAAGTGTTGAGAGCTGATGAGCATTTTGCTGGGAAGGGGGATTTGTCGAATAATTCTTAATCAATCAATTCTCAATCATGTGCGATATTTACCAAAGTTAAATGCATTTTGCTGAAGCTAGTGCACAAGCTTAATGAAGTCAAACGTACGAGATTGCCTAAGCGGTGCGGGGTACTCAACATATACAGCATATTTCTTTGTTAACTAAACTTAATTCACATGTACCATAAATGTAAAAATTGTTGAAGGCACAGAAAGCATAGCACACATGAATCTCAGCAGGCATTCGCAAGGAAATGTAAAGGGGAGGTAGGGGTGTTGCCAGAGTTGGCAAATGTTTATCATAAAATGTTCCAAAAGCACTTTGCAGTTTGCCGGTCCGGATAGAGACGCAGACGGCCAAATAGACAGCGCTAAGGTTAATGGCATAATGTGTATCTGAAATTACGATATGGCCTTGCAATCAAGGGGGACGCTCTTAACTGCTGCCATTTCACGCAGCTAAGTAAATATTTATTACTTTATTTTAAAGTGCACTTTAATGACATTAATGTTGGAGGCGTTGAGAAGGAAAACGTTATGCTGTGGTTGAAGTTTTTATTGATTTTGATGTTGATATGGCATGGACATTGATAAACATTATGGGCAACTCATTTTGAGACGTGACTTCAATTTACCATTTTACAACTTATACGATATATTCATTTGCTGGGCTCTCACTTCTTTAAAGTGATAATTTGTTGTGTGAATCTTAATTATCCCTTTAAAGAACTGAGAATCCAGCAAATGATTATATCGTCTAAGATGTCAAATGGTAGTTTGGTATGCATATAGTTAAATATCTTGCGAATTGTTATTCTAAAAAATATAAAATTTTTTATTTTTGCGATCGGGATATTGTTGTACATTAATTTCCTCGAGACGAGAAGCTTAACGGGGAACCACTAGATTTAAAATTGGCTTTGTTTAGTCTATGGACTGTGAAATAAATATTCGATTCTATTTCATATATTCTGTGTTATGTAAAGTACAATAAACTATATAAAGAAAAATATTTTTCGTATATTCTGTTTGGCTTTGTGTTAAGGTGTTGGATATATAACTATATACATATGTATGTCTTCATTTATTCTAACAAAAGTAAGTTAGCTTTAATCTTAAACAGACTTCATCCTCAAATCGCGCTACGCGTTTTAATATAACGAATACAACAACATTTTCTGACCATATTTTTTAGATTTTTTTCTCCTTGCCACTAATGCACAAGCATGCTCTCAAAGCAGAAATCGTCTTAATCTTACCTTCTTCTGCTAAATAACAGTTTAAATTTGTATCATCGCACAAAGCTTTTCTTGTTAAGTCCGAAGATTAATTGTCGCCAATAAGTGTAAGAATTCCTCGATTTCATTCTGGGTGAGCATTCAGAACAATTTATTTATTTAATATTGTATATGTATGTAAACATTAAACAGTAATGTAAACTCTTAAAAGTCAACAGCCACTACATCTAGTGTTGTAAAGTATAAGTATAATAGTAGAAGACATATACATATATGTATTTTCAAAATAGAAGTTGGACACTCTAGAAAAGAAGAAGAGGAGAACACGTATTGTCGCCGACTAGAAAAATGAATAGAAAATAGAAAACGAGTATTAAAAAATAAACAAGATTACATGTATGTATATATATATAAACACTAAGATGAGTAACGCCCATACATTTTAATGCGAGGCAAAATTTCTAGCCTGGCTTCTCATCTGGCTTTTCCTTAATCACAAAACATGCTAGCCGACTGGCTGTTCGCTCACTAAAAGCACTAACAATAGAACATATGTTTAATGGCATAGAGTAATACACAGATACAG
This sequence comes from Drosophila montana, assembly GCF_035044405.1. Taxonomy (NCBI): domain Eukaryota; kingdom Metazoa; phylum Arthropoda; class Insecta; order Diptera; family Drosophilidae; genus Drosophila; species Drosophila montana. Next base: position 48,223 of record NW_026998667.1, on the reverse strand, counting down.
AGCTGAAAACTGACTCCGAGCTTTTATTACCGTTTTAATTCTGAAGCAAGGTGGATAAGGTTGGCCCGCAACACAAAATCAAACTCAAGAAATAAAGCTCATTTACCATAGGAAGCAACAACAAATCAGCTGCAAAACAACAACAGTGCCCATGTGTTTGCAATTTGTGTTTGCAACCTCGCAATCTTGCTTCACATTTTTTTAAGAAGAGCTTTTGATCCAAAAGCCTCGTCTGTATATTACTTACTCTATGGAGCAACTGTATGAACTTTTCTCTATCATTATGCTTTACTTGTTCTCCAATGTTATATGCCCTTTCTATTGTGTCTGTGTCTAAAATATTTATGAGCAACATGCTTTTTCAAAATCATTTTCTAAAATAGTACTAACCGTTTCTGTTTCCGTTCTTTCTATTTTTAACAATCTATTTTCTAATAATTTGGCATCTAAAAATTTATTTTCTAAGACATTTTCTGCCACTAATTTACTTTCTATCCAACAATTTATTTTCTAAAACATTTTCTGCCAACAATTTACTTTCTAATACCCTACTTTATTTTCTGTATTATAGCCTTTCTTCACTGGGCTTAAAAATGTCACATTTTGAAGTTTCACATATTGGTGTTCCACCGGTTTTCGGTAACATGTGAGTGGCAAAAGTACCGTTTATTTAAATAAACAGCTGATCGAGTTGCCTTAATTTACATAAGCGCCGCACAGATTTCCTTCTAAAAGTCAAATAATACGGCCCCGAAGTAGGGCCATTTAATGGACTCTTTGCGGGATTTGGCCAACTTTAAATGTTAAAAACTGTGGGAATATTAATATTTAAAATTATAATTTAAAGTTACCATTCGCCTATCAGCTGTTTATGGTAATGAACACATTCAAATTTTTCAATTCGATAAATCATCGCAAAACACACGAAGTGTTCGAGGCGAATTTTTCAAAAACGTGACATTTTATAGCCTTTCTCCACTGGGCTTAAAAATGTCACATTTTCAAGTTTTACATATTGGTGTTCCACCGGTTTTCGGTAACATGTGAGTGGCAAAAGTACTGTTTCTTTAAATAAACAGCTGATCGAGTTGCTTTAATTTACATAAGCGCCGCACAGATTTCCTTCGAAAAGTCAAATAATACGGCCCCGAAGTAGGGGCTCCGTTTAATTGACTCTTTGCGAGATTTGGCCAACTTTAAATGTTAAAAACTGTGGGATTATTAAAATTTAAAATTATAATTTAAAGTTACCGCTTGCCTTCATTGCAATATCAGCTGGTTTATGTTTACATTTTTCACAACATCGATAGAAATCTCGATTAATCATCGCAAAATACACGAAAAGTTCGGGGCGAATTTACACATTTTTAAAGCAAATGAATTTCATCACATGCAGCTTTGGTGACGTCATCATTGCCATCGACGGCTTGATCATTATTGTTGTTGTTTTCGATAGCGTCGGCTGCGTTGGCGCCGTTCTCGTCAGCCTCACTACATGCGACACTGTCGTCGTCTCCTTTTAAATGCAGTAGTTGATTGGCATTGAAGGCTTCCAAGCGTAGTTTTTGGAGAATATTTTCTGCAGCACTTATTTCACGACGAAAATTTTTTAAGAATTCAGCGCCTTTTACAATTTCTCACTCACCGCACAATACTTTTTTGCGATTCCTGATCTGTCGATCTGATCTGTCAATCGGCTCCTCTAATGAGGGGTCAGTTTCATCCATTTTGGAAGCACCGCGAGTACGAGTTTGCTTCCGATACTCGATAACTTGCCCCGTTTACAAGTAATCGATGAAAATCGATATCGAAATTCTGTTTTTTGAGCAATTTTGGTAAATAATAAGAGCTAGAGTCACAAACTTGACATTTAGCTTCTAGAATAGTATATATGTACATATATATCAAGTATCTTTCATTTTATACCTATCGCCACCTCCCTGCTACCACCTTAAAGCTACAAATCAAGTTAATTATCCTACTTGTATTGCCCATCAATTTAAGCCACAATTTATATGAATTTGATTTTTTGAGAATACACAAATATTCTATATCCTATTCTACAATAAGATGTTCTGTCAAAAATTTCATTAAGATCGGTTAAGAAACACAAAAGTTATGTGCGCACGTGTTAGCAGCAGCAAGCGCAAATTCCAAGAATTTCTGTATACATGTACACACACTTTGAATTCGATCAACAGCATTGCAATTGCGATTGTATTGTTTTCTGTGTTGCTATTTTAATTGGTTTTTTTCTCATTAGGACTTCATTATTGGTTGAGGCGTCGGAAAGTAGCGCGGTCAGTTAAGAGTTCGAACCCTACCGAGGTTTCTTCTTCTTCTTTTTTGGCTGGTGTGGCTGTTGCGTAGAGGCGGCAGCAAGTAATGCGGTCAGTTGTGAGTTCGAACCCTGCCAAGGGAACTTTTTTTTTTTAAATTTATCTTTATTACTACTAAAGCAGTCGGGAACTCCCGGCTGAACCACTTACTTGTTTTTAGTTAAATTCTCAAAGCCCGGCTACGCTTTAATGTGCAATCGTCTGCTTATATTTTCGTTTTATTTAATTGAAATATATAAATAATGGCAAAATGCAGCCAAAACGGATAAATTGCCAATGTACACATTTGATTTTGTTTTCTTTTCTGCTCGATTGAACACCCACATTTGAGAGAGGCAGTGAGTGAGTGAGCTTGCGTGCTTCTACGTTGTATATTATTAAAAGCTGTTTTTGCCTTTGTCTCACGGTTTTATTGCTGGTCCTTTGTCTTCGTCTTTGTTGTTTTACAGCTTTGTTCTCCACACACACGCACATACATTGTATATACGTGGTTTTTAAAATAACTCTTTTCATAGTCAATGGAAACGACGCGCACTTTTGTAATAAAATCCAAAAGATTCTGGAAAAGACATTAACACATGCGTATACTTAATGTGCGGCAATGACTTTTATGTTGGCCCAAATGTGTATACAATACAGAACATTTTCCGTCGGTTTTTGCAACCACCTCAGTTTTCGCAATTGGCCAAATTTTAATAGGTTGCGTTGAGCGAGGTCGTACTGTATATACATATCTATGTTTGTCTGTGTGCATACCAATGCTTTAAATTAAGTAAGTGAAGTATGTGCCCGGCCTTGCCCGTGGCACGTATAAAATAAATTTTCTCAAAAAGCTTTAAAAATTAACAAACAAAAATTAACCCCCTGTTGAGGGTGGAATTTCCCAAATCACTGAAACGCGTATTCCTTAAGTTCCTATTTAGAGTTTTGAAAATAAGTTTGCAGAAAATCGGACATAACTAAAAACTTCATCAAAAAATATTTGAATTGCATTTTCCATCGTGAAAGCATTGATTTTGCCTAAAATGTGAAACACGTCTTAAATGATATTTTGTAGATACATGCAAATGAATTTGAAAGCGAAACGCCACCCACCAAATGCCACCCGCCAATTTCCCACTGTTGCGGGCGAGATTTTTCAAATCGATGCTTTGAAAATAAGTTTGAAGCAAATCGGACACAACCTAAAACCTCGCCCAACAAATCTTTGAATCGCACTTCTACCGAAGAAGTTTGGATTCTGCGAAAAGTGTGAAACACGTCTCAAATAATTTTTCTTTTAGATCTTTGGAAATGAATTTGAGGGCGAAACGTAACCCACCAAATCTTTGACCTTTATTTCCATCAAGGAGGAACGGATTTTTCAAAAAGTGTGAAACACCCCTCAAATGAATTTGAACAAAGATCTTTGAAAATAAGTTTGAGGCCGATCGGATGGTAAACAAAAAAGTTACATACAAACGTTTTTCGCGATTTTTCCATACTTGCGGGTGGAATTTCCCGAAACCCCGTCTTAACGTGCACCTTCATCACATAAGGTAACTACAGTGAGAATTTCAGCTTCCAAGCTCTTACGGGAGGTTGTGCGTTACTCACCAGTCAATCAGTCAATAAGTCAGTCAGTCAGTCAGGGCAAATTATTTTATATATAGAGACTAGCGGGTATAACCCGGCCTTGCCCGTGGCACGTATGTTAAAAATCAACGTTCTCAAAAAGATTTGAAAATGATTTTGAAACTTATCGGACGGTAAACAAACAACTTTCATACAAACGTTTTCCGCCAGTTTACCACTGTTGCGAGTGTAATTTCCCAAATCGCTGAAATACGTATTTATTAAGTTCTTATGTAGAGCTTTGAAAATAATTTTGAAGCAAATCTGACACAACTTAAAACTTCTCCCAAAAAATCTTTAAGTCGCATTCCCCACGAAGAAGTTTGAATTCTGCGAAAAGTGTGAAACACGTCTCAAATGATTTTTCTTATAGATCTCTGGAAAGGAATTTGAGCGCAAAACGTCACCCACCAAATCTTTGACCTCCATTTCCACCAAGGACCAATGGATTTTCCCAAAAGTGTGAAACACCCCTCAAATGAATTTGAACAAAGATCTTTGAAAATAAGTTAGAGGCCGATCGGATGGTAAACAAAAAAGTTACATACAAACGTTTTTCGCGATTTTTCCACACTTGCGGGTGGAATTTCCCGAAACCCCGTCTTAACGTGCACCTACATCACATAAGGTAGCTACAGTGAAAATTTCAGCTTCCTAGCTCTTACGGTTTGGGCTTTGGGTTAATCACCAATCAGTCAGTCAGTCAGGACAAACAGTTTTATGTATAGAAGAAGATAATATAATTTCTTCAAAATGTTTGAGATTTTTCAGTTTGAAAAAACTTAGTTTTTACCAATAAGGTGTTCTAGCGTTCTCTCGAGTTGGGTTGCGCAACAAAATTTATTGCAAGTTAATCCCATTTATTATACCCTAAGCCCATTAAAAATGAGTAAAATGGGTATAATGTTTTTGTGCAAATGTATGTAACAGGCAGAGGAAGCTTCTCTTAGGTTTTTAGAGTTAGGGTCGCCAAACTAGGCATGTAGCTTCTTTAACAGTATATGTATATTCAGGTATAGCTCTCACCACTTCCCCGCTACTACCAAATAGAGATAAATCAAGTTAAGACACCAATTTAAGCCACAATTTTAATGCAATTGTCTTTTTGAGAACCAAACATTTGTATTACCCACCAATTTAGCCACAATTTTAATGCAATTGTCTTTTTGAGAATAGATAATCATTCTATAGTACAATAGGATCAACTGTTGATAATGTTATCAAGAAACACAAAGAAAACGTGTTTTGGCTGGCCTCGTGCTAGCGCCAGTAAGCTAATTACAAGAATTTCTGAACACATGTACACACACACATTCACTCGCGTCTTTATTCAATTCTATCAACATAATTGCAATTGCGATTTTGTTTTCTGAGCAGCGAATTAAAATTAGTTTTTTTCTCGCTGAGAGTCAATTGCTGTCGTGGCAGTTGAGTAGAGGCGACGGCGAGCAGTGTGGTCTGTTATGTGAATTCGAGTCCCATCGACGTAACTAATATTTTTTCCAATTTAATTTTATACCCTGAAGGGTAAAATGTATTTTTGCAAATGTATGTAACAGGCAGAAGGAAGCATCTCCGACCCCATAAAGTGTATATATTCTTGATCAGCATCAACAGCCGAGTCGATCTATCCATGTCCGTCTGTTTATCCGTCCGCCCGTATGTATGAACGCAAGGATCTCCGAACCTATAAGAGCTAGAGACATGAAATTTTAGCTGCAGGTCCTCATAGTCAATGTTTGTTTCCGATTTTTAATAACTTGCCCCGTTTCCAAGTAATCGATATCGAAATCCTATTTTTTGGGCAATTTCAGTAAATAATAATAGCTAGAGTCACCATACCTGACATGTAGCTTCTAGAATAGTATATATATATCAAGTTTATTCATAGATTTAACCTATCACCACCTCCCCGCTGCTATCTCAAAGCAATAAATCAAGGAAAATAAGCCACAATTTGAATGCAATTGTCATTTTCAGAATATACGAATATGTTATAGTACAATAAGATCTACTACTGAAAATTCCATCAAGATCGGTTAAGAAACACGAAAGAAAATGCCTGCAAACCGTGCAGCAGCAAGCGCAAATTCCAAGAATTTCTGTATACATGTACACACACACATTCATGCGCGTCTGCTTTGAACTCTATCAACATCATTGCAATTGCGATTGTATTGTTTTCTGTGCTGCTATTTTAATTAGTTTTTTTCTCACCAAAACTTAGTCATTGGTGTGGGTACTGCGTAGAAGCGTCGGAAAGTAGCGCGATCAGTAGCGCGATCGCCAAGAAAACTTTTTTTTTTAATTTACTATTATTACAACTTAAGCAAACGTGCGTGTAGCGCGAGCTGCATTTGGGATTGGAATAAGAGGGTTCAGAGTATCCCCTAGTCGGGAGCTCCCGACTAGAACCTCTTACTTGTTTATTTTATTTTAAGCAAAATTGGTTCCCACAGTAAACAAGAAAACTCGAATATAAAATTGTTAAAAAATAATGAAGCCGATTGTATAAGCTAAAATGTAATAGAGTTGCTCAACACTTATTGATATCTACTAATTGTATCGAGTATTATTAATTGTATCGAGTATTAATTTAGTTCTCACTCTGGTTGGTTTTAGGCATTGCAGCTTTTATGCCAACAAAAATATAAATATTTCGTTTAGGACATTCAAGTTTATATTAAATAAAAATAGATCAGATTCTTCTCAGTATGCCTGACTAGAGCATTTGAATATGTGTGCCTTTTGCTTGCATACACACATATGATTTGGGCTGTAAGGATTTAAAACTAACATATGTACATACATATATTATGAAAAGGCATCAGCCGGAGCGTTGTTGTGCGCTGAGCGAGATGCGGCTTCATACTGAACGCTCGGCTTTCGAGGCCGGCGTTCGGCTGCCACTCTCAGCAGTCTTACTCTATCTGGGCACACTAAAATGGTCGCGGGCACCTATGTGGCTCAGTCGTTGAGATTTATTTTAATCCGATTATTCTGCAGCTTGACATATCTATGCATTGTATAGTTAGGGCTGTTACTCAAACCGACAGATATATCGATATACATAATTATCGATCGTACACTATATATATATCGATCATTTTTGATTTTCTATAAATTATACATATTTATCAATATCAATAATAAGTTATTCTATAGTATTGCTTGCTTTTGCTGCTGCTGCCGTTATTGTCCTTTTGAAAATTCAGAATCTGCTTGGCAATTTTGCCAGCCAGTTATTAAAACTTGCCAATGACCACGTCTCATCAGGTGCGCTTACACCTATCATTTATTCACAGCGAAACTACTCGACAGAGGATAAAAATAAACTTTTATCGGTTCATTTCCAATTCAATATCTTCACTTTTAATTAATAGAAGCTTAAAACTAATGATCATGATGACTAAGTTACTAGTGAACGTATAGGAAAATCAAACGACTGACCTTCATTCAGATATCTTATATATCTCTATATATAAAACTGTTTGTCCTGAATGATTGACTGACTGACTGACTGACTGACTGATTGGTGATCAACGCACAGCCCAAGCCGAAAGAGCTAGGAAGCTGAAATTTTCACTGCAGTTACCTTATGTGATGTAGGTGCACGTTAAGATGGGGTTTCGGGAAATTCCACCCGCAAGTGTGGAAAAATCGCGAAAAACGTTTGTATGGAACTTTTTTGTTTACCATCCGATCGGCGTCAAACTTATTTGCAAAGATCTTTGTTCAAATTAATTAGAGGGGTGTTTCATACTTTTAGGAAAATCCATTCCTCCTTGGTGGAAATGGAGGTCAAAGATTTGGTGGGTGACGTTTCGCACTCAAATTCATTTCCAGAGATCTATTAGAAAAATCATTTGAGACGTGTTTCACACTTTTCGCAGAATTCAAACTTCTTCGTGGGGAATGCGATTTAAAGATTTTTTGTGCGAAGTTTTAAGTTGTGTCCGATTTGCTTCAAACTTATTTTCAAAGCTCTCAATGAGAACTTAATGAATACGTATTTCAACGATTTGGAAAATTCCACCCGCAACAGTGGTAAATTGGCGGAAAATGGTTGTATGAAAGTTTTTTGTTTACCATCCGATCGGCCCCAAACTCATTTTCAAAGATCTATATTCAAATTCATTTGAGGGGTGTTTCACACTTTTTGAAAAATCCATCCCTCCTTGGTGCAAATGGGGGTCGAAGAGTTGGTGGATGACGTTTTGTGTTCAAATTTATTTCCAAAGATCTATAAGAAAAATCATTAGAGACGTGTTTCACATTTCTCGCAAAATCTAAACTCCTTCGGTGGAAAATGCATTTTTAAGATTTTTTTGGTGAATTTTAAGAGTTTTCCGATTTGCATAAAAGTTGTTTGATTCCCGTCCGATCAGTTTCAAAATCATTTTCAAAGCTTTTTTGATTTTATAACATACGTGCCACGGGCAAGGCCGGGTTATACCCGCTAGTTTTATTATAAAGCTAAAGTTATAAATAAATTTTGGGGTTATGGTTTACTGAGCCAGAATGTGCTTGGTGCTGAGCTTATAATTGGCAATAACCAAAGTGTGGCGGCTGGGCCGGATGGGGGAATCATTTTTATATGCGAGTACCTTATTGTCTGGTACTTAGTAAGTGTTATCTGACAGTACATAGGCACCCGATTTATGGCGGCACCAACCAAAGACACGCAGCAGCGCCTCCGGGGGTGGCCCTTAGGGCCTGGGAAGGTCATCGGATTAGGGCTGTGAGTGCAACTAGATAATCTCGCTCAGTGCGAGTGTGCCGATAGTTTCAGCGGTACGTCCAATTGTCAGTGGCTGGATGTCTGTTTTAATTGCGGCGTGCGCTTAGAAACGACGTTGTTAGCACTGTATGCAGAATGCCGATTGGTGGTGGCAAGTTATGCCAGAGGACAAACTCTGCTAACGCCGGGACAGTCCGGTATTTGCTGGCTCCGTATTTTTTTTCCCAGACAGACAGGTTTGTGGCCGAGCTGTTGTGGCCACCCAGTGTTTGTCTCTTAGGTTATTATGGCTGGTACCCGCCTGTAATAGGGACCTATAGTTAAGTCTATGCATTCCACTGAACATCTAACGTACCTTCATTTTGAGGATACACGAATATTTTATAGTACTGTATTATTTCTGAATACATTTCTGTATACATGTACACACACACATTCATGCGCGTCTGCTTTGAATTCTATCAACAGCATCAAACGAAAGCGTAGCGCGAGCTGCATTTGGTGTTGGAATAAGAGGGTTCAGGGTATCCCCTAGTCGGGAGCTCCCGACTAGAACCTCTTACTTGCTTTCTTTTATTTAGATAAGAAAAGGAAGTTGATGTTGAGACGTCTGTTCGCCGCTAGTAATCTCGGCTCAATGATCGACTAATAAATTCTCCAACTTGCTGTACACCTGGTAAGCAGAGCGTTTACTGTGCAATCGTACGATTGTGTTCTCCGCTTTGTGCTATTCTTTGCGTGTGGCGACAAAAAAAAAACTAGAGCAGGTTTTCTCACTACATAAACTTAAAAATTTTTCACACAGTGTAGCAGTTCCGAACTATGGCAAATAGTTTGAGGAATATACCAAATGTCTACCTCATTTCAAATTAATAAATATATTTTTGTAAATAATACTTATTTTAACTCTTTTTGGCTTAATCATGCTATCATTGTAGTCTGCAGCTTGACGATGCAATGGAAATCTGTATTAGCTTAATCAACACAAGGACAAAATGTCTCAAGCAATTTAAAACACAACCACGTCTATATCTTTGCAATATCTTTAGCTGATAAATATTAGATTAATGTATTATATATACTGCAGCGACAGTTAAGTGTAAAGATCTTCTCAGCCAGCAAGCAAAACCGTTTTTAATTAAAGCGATTTTTAGATAATATATATAAGTAAGTTAAGCTTGTAATGCTTATATGTTTTATGTGTCTAATTTCGTTGCCATTCAAACCTTTTCAACAAGTGTGTACGGCAAGAGCCTACGATAGCTTGAAGGTACAAAAGCAGGTTGCGTTGAAGGACGCACATAGGTAGTAGCTACACCCATAATTATGCATGTCAAATTAACTGTTACTAGAGCTTGTAATAGAGACAGGGACAAGGACACGGGCAGGGGCTGGGCGATAGGGGCGTAATAGGAGTCGGCATTGTTGCTGAGCCATAAATCTTAGTTGTGGCAGCACCGAATCAGCGAGCAGTAACTAAAGATGTTCATAATCGGAGGCGAGTGTTAAAGAAGAATGGCCAAATGCTGATTAACAACAGGGGGCTGAAGAGTAAAGGCAGGCGTATAGCAAGGTTAGGAAGTGTACGTAGCTAGTGTGGGCAGCTTCTGGTGCTAAGTCATAGCAACTTTATAAAACACACACATCCTTCTGTGTGAGGAAGCGTATGTGTGGCGTGTGTTGCGGATGTATCAGCTGTGGACGCTATTAATTTAGCGGAAATAAACCAATAAAATCAACACCGTAGCTGTTAATCGCAATCAAAAGGGTTAGAGAAAACACGAAAACACGAAAACACGAAAGCACGAATGGACCTCGCATATTGGACTCCAATCATGTACTTCGGTTCTTGGTTGAATCGGATACGTCTGTACGCTGTCTCTTTTCATAATTGGAGCATAAAGTAAAGCTATAAAAGCGCAATACAGAAAAGGAGGCATAAAAATGAATCAAGCTAAGCTATAAGCCAGAAGAAGATGCGGTTGTGGATTTGGCAGCAGCAGAGATCCATTTACAAGTTGTTGGCTGGCTGGCCTCGTTTATTGCACGAACACACACATTGACAAATACATAGACCGCACTCATGTGGCTCAATCTGGACATCCTGTGCTGCGAGTACCGCGTTGTGCTAATTTATGGCTAAAATATATACACTTGTGTCTACACTTAAGCCCGACTGGAGTTACGCGGCATGTCATGAATTGTATGTCATTTTATTGTCGTACATGCTAAGAATTTTTTTTTAATTTCTCTGCTTGCTCTATGATTAACATCATTATTTATTGTTGTCTTCTTTATAGTTGAGCCCACAATATATTTAAATTTAATGTTTTAAGCAAATTAATTAACAACTACATTTTTAATTTGAAAAATTTTAATATTTATTAGGTTTTTGATGAAAATGTATTGTCTATTGAAAATATATAAAAGGAGGAACAAAGCTTTTTTCGATGGGTGCAATATTTAGTACAATATAAATACCCTGCTGCCAGATCCAAAGAGTCTTAACATTATACATTTTAAGTAAAGCTTACAAATTAAGCAGCTAGTTAGCTTCTTCTTTTATTATTCTTAAACCATAAATAATTCTATTTTACATAACCTACGTTTTTATTGTATGTTGTGAATATAAACGTGATGTTTAAATTTGAGGGTATTCCTTATCAAACTCGTGTCTACTTGACGGCCAAATGCGTTACAAAAACCTAGATGAAACGTTAAAATTGCGATATGCTCATGAAATATAAGGTTGAACATTAACATTACCTACATTTAACATACGAGAATATCTAGATTAATGTACGAGAATGAGTTCCGAACTAGTTCTATCTTACAACATATGTTTGATTTTATTTGAAGCCTTTTATCCATTTCGAATAGATTCGAGAAATAGAAATTTTATTAATAAAAAAAAAAAGATTTTCCTATTCAAACTCCGGGTACTGTACCTTCGATTATAATTTAGTGCATTAAATCCACAAAATAAAATGTTAAACTATTTTACGGCATGCAAAATCAAACAAATCCGACATCAACAAATATTTGTACAAATATATGGCACCTACGCCCCATGTTTCAAATGAATGCGAAGTTGGAAGAATTCTGACCAGCCTATTTATCCCCAAACATTTTTTAATTCTCTTCAGGTATCGTTTTTTCTGGTCTTAAATTGAATTTAACTGCTATTTACGCTTCATCAACACCAACTATACATATAGACACAATATTAATTCCAAAGCGCCTCAATCTTATATGCTAAATACACACATTTGAGTACATAAAACATACGCTTGCACCCAAAAAAAAAGGAGGTTCGGCAATTCTGACTGTCTATTAATTATTTGTCAGTTTTCCTACATAGAGGGACTGGAACTACGCACACACACATTCAACTGAAAAACATTTAGGTGTTTGTATATGCAATTGCTTTTGAATGTGTGTATACATCACGAGGCATCCACAGAGCAAACAACTTTATGGCCTTTTTGGTGCAATAAATATTTATTAGATATTAGAAAAGACAAACTTTATTTTTTTGTCCCCAGCTTGTTAGGCAAATTTTTGGACTGGACCAATCCACAGCTGCTAGTATGGCCAAAATACCTCAAAGTAAGTGGAATTAGGTAAGAACCGCCTGCCAAAGCGCTTATAAATAACACAAAATCAAATTTAATTCTAATCTTTCATTATTTTATTTATTACTAGCGGGTATAACCCGGCCTTGCCCGTGGCACGTATGTTATAAAGCCAATATTTTCTAAAAGCTTTGAAAATGATTTTGAAACTGATCGGACGGGAATCAAACAAACTTAAAATTCACCAAAAAAAACTTTGAAATGCATTTCCACCGAAGGAGGTTAGGTTTTTTCGAAAAATGTGAAACACTTCTCAAATGATTTTTCTTAAGATCTTTGGAAATAAATTTGAGCGAGAAACTTCACCCACCAAATCTTTGACCTCTATTTCCACCATGGAGAAATGGATTTTTCGAAAAGTGTGAAGCACCCCTCAAATGAATCTTTGAAAATAAGTTTGGGGCCGATCAGATGGTAAACAAAAAACTTTCATACAACCGTTTTCCGCTAATTTACCACTGTTGCGGGTGGAATTTCCCAAATCGCTGAAACACGTGTTTATTAAGTTCTTATTGAGAGCGTTGAAAATAAGTTTCAAGCAAATCGGACACAACTTAAAACTTCGCCCAAAAAATCTTTGAATCGCATTCCCCCCGAAGAAGTTTGAATTCTGCGAAAAGTGAAAAACACGTCTCAAATGAATTTTCATATAGATACTTGGAAATGAATTTGAGGGCGAAACGTCACCCACCAAATTTTTGACCCCCATTTCCACCAAGGAGGCATGCAAATGAATTTGAACAAAGATCTTTGAAAATAAGTTTGGGGCCGATCGGATGGTAAACAAAAAAGTTACATACAAACGTTTTTCGCGATTTTTCCACACTTGCGGGTGGAATTTCCCGAAACCCCGTCTTAACGTGCACCTACATCACATAAGGTAGCTACAGTGAAAATTTCAGCTTCCTAGCTCTTACGGTTTGGGCTGTGCGTTGATCACCAATCAGTCAGTCAGTCAGTCAGTCAGTCAGGACAAACAGTTTTATATATAGAGATTATGCGCTACAGTAAGTCTACTACGAAAATAAATTAAAGATAAAACAAGTAAGAGGCTCTAGTCGGAAGCTCCCGACTAGGGGATACCCTGAGCCCTCTTCTACCAACCCCAAATGCAGATCGCGCTACGCGCTCGTCTGCTTTCGCATTAATAAAATAAATTTAAAAAAAAAAATCCTTCCTTCGGTAGGGTTCGAACTCGCAACAAAACCATACTAGTACTTGCCCTCGCCTCTACTCAACAACAACACCAATAATTGATTATTAATGAGAAAAAACTGATTCAAATAGCAGCACAGAAAACAATACAATCGCAATTGCAATGCTGTTGATAGAATTCAAAGAAGGCGAGCATGAATGGGTTTGTGTACATGTATACAGAAATTCTTGCAATTTTCACTAGCTAACGCAAGCACGAGGCCAGCCAAAACACATTTTTCTTAATAACTGTTGTGTTTTTTAACCGATCTTGAAGAAATAATAAAGAGTAAATCTTATTGTACTATAGAATATTCGTAAATTCTCAAAAAGTCAATTGCATTTAAATTGTGACTGTAACAAAATTGGTGGGCGCAGTATAAATTTGTTTATTTACTTGATTTCGATATACATTTTTATCGATTACTTGGCAACGGGAAAAGTTATTGACTAGCGGAAACCAACTCGTACTGCACGGGCACTAGGAGGTCTGAGATCCTTGCGTTCATACATACGGACGGACGGACGGAAGGACAGACTGACGGACAGACAGACAGACATGGCTAGATCGACTCGGTTTGTGATGCTGATGAAGAATATATATAATTTATGGGGTCGGAGATGCATTTGCACAAATACATTATACACTTTTACCCATTTTCAATGGGTTCAGGGTATACAAATGGTAGTGTTTACGTGCAGGAATTAAACTGGATAAAAAGTTTGAAGGAGCACAATTTGTTAAGCTTTTGACAAGTATACCTTTTTTTAAGGAAGCAATAAATTTTGCCATGGTTAACATATATATATTTATATAAAATATTCGCATTAGTTAGCAAATCGAACCAATCCTTTTTTTTGTTTGAGAAATGATTGGGTTTAAAGGTCCCGCTTAATTAACTAAGCGTAACACACAAGATTCCATCGCACCCAAATCAACAGCCGAAATTGCTGAGTCAATACAATCTGGCACACAAAAGAGCCTGATGCGGGTAACTCAAATGATTATGGAAGGGCTCGAAACAATCACAGTGGAAATGGAAGCTGCAAGACTTTCTATGTATAACAATGAAATTATGCCAAAAGTGTGAGAAGGGTCAACCTGCAAAGAGTTTTTAATTATTTGCAAATAAAGTCAAAATCGAAGGGAAATCTGAGGCACAGCATTCCCGTTAAAGTACCCAAAAGTGGTAACAAATATTATAATGTGACCAGAGCCACGGCAATAATAACAACAACAGAATCAACAATAGGAACAAATTAAAAAGAGGTGGCCGGGTAATAGGCGTAAAGTGGTTATTTCTCAATGAAAATGCTGTTTGGCATAGTAAACTTGTATCGTCCAATGCAGTGGCGAAAAGTGTATTGGCTTTGTTAATAAGTTCCGTAATATGTTTTGCAGCGAAAAAACATAGCTGAGGACAAGGCTAAGCCGTAAAAGCATAAATAACACCATTGCAATCCAAAAACAAACAAAACAAGAAAAAACACGGTCAGAAAAGTTTCTTAGCTAACTCTGCAGGAAGATAAAAATGGGGCTGACCAACGAGATAATTTGCAATGGCTGTCTAAAAGTACACGGCAAATTATGTTTGTGATATTAGGATATACATATATACTAGCGGGTATTGCCCGGCTTGCCCGTGGAACTTTTTGTGCTACAAATTTTAGATATTACCTTTCCTATAAGTGCATATCCGTTCATTTCTATTTAAAAATAAGCTTAAAGTGCATCGAATAAAGAAGCAAATGTTTGTATCCGAGGTTTCCGCCCTTGTTAGTCTTATGGTAAATCTTGAGGCCGAATAAAAAATTAGCGTTTACAGACAACAGCGGTGACCTTTGCGACGGCTTGTCAAATGGGTCCTGATAAAGATCTTTGAAAATAAGTTTGAAACCGCCAAAAAGTTAAACTAATTTTTTTCGCCAAATTTTCAAGGTTGCGGGTGGAATTTTCATTAAGTTTTTATGTAGAGATTTGAAAATAAGTTTGATGCAAATCGAACACAACTTAAAACTTCGCCCAAAAAATCTTTGAATCGCATTTCCACCGAGGAAGCTTTCGTATCGTTTCAAAAGATTTTTCATATAGATCCTTGGAAATGAATTTGAGCGAGAAACTTCACCCACCAAATCTTTGACCTCTATTTCCAACAAGGAGGAATGGATTTTTCGAAAAGTGTAAAACACCCCTTTGAAATCTTTGAAAATGAGTTTGAAGCCGATCGGATGGTAAACAATCAAGTTTCATACAAACGTTTTTCTCGATTTTTCCACACATGCGGGTTCCCGAAACCCCGTCTTAACATGCACCATGGGGTAACTACAGTAAATATTTCTGCTTCCTAGGTCTTACGGTATGGGCTGGGCTTTGATCACCAATCAGTCAGTAAGTCAGTCAGTCAGGACAAACAGTTTTATTTTTAGAGATATAATAATTGTCAAAATCGTTAAAAAGAGGTTATTATAAACATAACAAGTAAGAGGTTCTAGTCGGGAGCTTTCAACCCCAAATGCAGCTCGCACTACGATAAATTAATTAAAAAAAGTTTCCTTGGCAGGGTTCGAACTCGCAACTGACCGCATTCTTGCTGCCGCCTTTACTCAACAGCCACACCAGCGAAAAAAAAAAAAAATTAGTTTCCTCGATAGGGTTCCAACTCGCAACTGACCTCGCTACTTTCCGCCGCCGCTACTCAATAGTCACACCAATCATTCACTCTTAATGAGAAGAAAACGAATTAAAATAGCAGCACAGAAAACAATACAAACGCAATTGCAATGATGTTGATAGAATTCAAAGAAGACGCGAATGAATGTGTGTGTGTACATGTATACAGAAATTCTTGGAATTTGCGCTTGCTGCTGTACGTGGTTGCAGGCCAAAACACATTTTCTTTCGTGTTTCTTAACCGATCTTGATGCAATTTTCAGTAGAAGATCTTATTATACCATAAAATATTTGTGTATTCTCAAAATGACAATTGCATTTAAATTGTGGCTTTATTAGATAGGCAATACAAGTTGGCTTACTAACTTGATTTATAGCTTTGCGGTGGTAGCGGGGAGGTGGCGTTAGCTATAAAATGAAAGATACTTGATATATATATACTATTCTAGAAGCTACATGTCAAGTTTGGCGACTCTAACTTTTATTATTTATCACAATTGCTCAAATACCAGGATTTCGATATCGAAATATATATATATTCTTGATCAGTATCAACAGCCGAGTTGAGATAGCCAGGTCCGTCTGTCCGTCTGTCTGTTTCTATGCGAACTAGTCTCTCAGTTTTAAAGCTATCTTTATGAAACTTTGCAGAATTCCCTCTTTCTGTTGCACGCAGTTCATATGTCAAAACCAGCTGGATCGGACCACTATATCATATAGCTGCCAAAACCAGCTGGATCGGACCACTATATCATAAAGCTGCCATAACGATCGGTCGAAAAGTAGGTTCTTGTATGAAAAACCTTTTTGTTTATAAAGTTATCTTGACTAAACTCGGTATTTATTAGTTTTACTACGCTTCCCATATATATGCAAAATCCTATTAAGATCGGACAACTATATCATATAGCTGCCATGGGAAAGATCGGTCGAAAATTAAGTTTTTGTATGGAAAATTTTTATGTGTTTCAAGATATCTTGACCAAACTCGGTATTTATTAGTTTTACTACGCTCCCCATATGTATGCAAAATCCTATTAAGATCGGACAACTATATCATATAGCTGCCATAGGAACGATCGGTCGAAAATTATGATGTTGTATGGAATTTTTTCTGTTTTTCAAGATATCTTGACCAAACTCGGCATTTATTAGTTTTACTATGCTCCCTCCACTTATGCAAAGTCCTATTCACATCGGGCTACTATATCATACAGCTGCCATAGGAACGATCGGTCGAAAATTAAGTAGTTGTATGGAAACCTGTTTTGTTTTTCAAGATATCTTAACCATACTCGGCATTAACTATTTTCCCTGTGCTTCTTAGATACGGGCAAAGCACTATGAGCATTTTGAAAAAGTTTGGGTCTGCAAGGGTATTAAATCTTCGGCGTGCCGAAGATAGCACTTCTTTCTCGTTCTCATTATGATTAAATTATTGGTGTGGATATTGAGTAGAGGCGACGGAATCTAGCGCGGTCAGTAACGAAATCGAACCCTACATGGGAAACTTTCTTCTTTTTTTTTTGGCTGGTGTGGCTTTTCAGTAGAGGCGGCAGCAAATAATGCGAACAGTTGCGAGTTCGAACCGCGGCAAGGGAAGTTTTTTTTAAGCAAACGAGCTCGTTGCTGTGGGAATAAGAGGGTTCAGGGAATCCCCTAGTCGGGAGCTCCCGACTAGAACCTCTTACTTGCTTTATAATGCACACCGCAAGACAAAACAAGCTACAAAGCCACAGTACTCTGGCATTTTAAGCATATGAGCGTGCCAGAAAAGCACATATATACTAGTGTAGATACATATGTGTGTGCATATGTATGTACATATGCATGTTTTTAAACATATGTCAGGCACAGGGACACGCTTTGGGGCCATTTCTTTTCTGTCCTTGTTTGTGTCAAATTTCAGCGTTAACAACTGACACGTGGTTAGGCCCAGAGTATAGCTTATTACCCGCATCTTATAAACAAACACATATCTACACAAGTTTATCCTGCGACTCATTTGGGTATATTATGGCGCTTAATTACTTTACCGCTCTGAAAATTTAATGTAATATTGCCAATTCGGTTGTTTGAATTTCAAAACTCGTTTAGTTAGTGCCTGTAGGGTATGTTAACTGTGAGTAAAGTAAGCTTCACATATGCTATAATAAAAACTATTATAATAATATTATAATATTATTATTCATATATATATATGGATGGATATCATTGCCTGCAAAAATTGGTGTGTAGTATATGGACTGTTAATAAATTTAAATGAGCCGAAGTGTAATTTTATTTGGTTACGTTTAACATTTATCCCCAGCGTGAGACATAAAATTTCTAATTAGAACAATGGAAACAAAAAATATTATATTTCAAGCCAGTTCACGGTCATTTTTCATACACGCCCATCCATAAAAGTAGTTAAAAATTCTAAAATTAATTTTGAATTTTATTTCGTTGCTAGCAAATAAGAAAAGTCCAAGAGACCAAAAGAAAAGCATACAAATTTTATTATAAGCAAGTCAGCAATCTAAACCACGCCTACACATACCCGACCAACTCAACCGGAGTGCGCTTGGTGTCAAAGTATTATTTTTATTTAAAGAACATGTTCTTTGGTTAGTGTTTATACGAAATGGTGCATGCGTGTGTGTTTGTGTTTGCTTGTGAAGAGTTTAGGCAACAATAGCAATGAAGCAGCCACATCAATTAAAATGGCTGCTTGACTTGAAATCCGTTGCTAAGCAGGATTTGTTTTTAGGCATGTTTCTTTCTTTTGTTGTTGCCGCAGAAAAATATAATTTTGTAGCTGCCAGGCTGGCAAGACCTTCAGGCAAAGTTTGGCGATTTAACGCACGCACACCAAAATATATTGGCTGCAAGATAAATATTGTTTCTGCTGAAGACAGTTTTAATAGTTGGTAGCAAAGCTGTATTCAATTTGGCCAAAGTGCAGAATCTCGACGCAGTCTTCCATTTAAGTATGACACGAGTAGATAACCAACAAACTCCTTAGAGGGTATGCAACACATTTTGTCTACGCAACGCAGCGGGCTAATCACTTGATTATTTTTATAGATTTCAAAAATAACAAAAAGCGCAAATGCCCTACAATTCTTTTTCCTTTTGTCTTAAGTAAAATGGTAATCCTTGATTTTCAAAATATATGTATATAGAGTGTGTCTTCCAGTCTAAGGCGCCTACCTCGAAAACTTTTGTAACTGCTGTTGCTTTTTAATTGTGCTGTGATTCTCTCTACACAAATTGTGTGCAACAGAAGCTGGAACACTGGCAACGCCAAACGGCAAGAGTTCAATGCATTTCAAGCTATTCATCATATGACACAAGGCACGGAGGCGAATTGTGCAGCAAATGTAAGTCGCATCCAGCAGCAATAGGAAAAAAAAACAACAGCTAAGCCAAAAATAGTAGCTAAATGTCCTAGATTTGGGTTTCGAATAGGGTGGTGGTTCTGGGCTTTAGTTTAAGCGCCCTTCAACGAGGGCAGGGAAAGCTGGTTTTATTATTGAATTGATCCCTTTATGTAGATGGAAACAGTTTTACGTTTAGTTTTGCCTCGCTGCTCAGAGCACAAAGTGGCGGACAGTGACGGGCCTGCAATTTCCGGTGGCGCAACGATCCTAGCTACAGTTGCCTGCCAACCAGCAGCAGAAATAGTAAATGGAGGGCAGCTTCTCTAAGGGCAAATTTCAGCTGGCGTTGTTCTTCTTAATCCTGTTGTTTTCGTTGCCGTTGTGTTTTGCTTTGCTTTCGTTTGAACCAAATCAATTGGCTATGTGATAGAAAATACCCCAAATTTTATTTACGAATTTAAGAAATCGCCATAAGCTGACAAATTTAAGGTATCTTATATTTTTTAATACGAGAGCAACTTTCTTTGAACCGAAAAGGTATTGAAAATCAGGAATTTTTTAAATGTATATATTTAATTTTATGAGTGCATTTTAAAAATAAGCTTGCACTGAATTTAATTTGCCACAGTTCCAGTTGGCTTCGTTAATGTTATTATTGCTTCGCGATTTGTTTGCTTCTTTGCCTGGTTATGAGCGCAACCCATCGGTATCCCTTCTGGGATAAATCAATTATTCGCTTTGTTCCTGCTTTTAATACGAATCCAAAATATCTTAAGTTTTCTTGTTGGCCAATAGTTTTGTTTCCGCTCGCAGGTTATGATTTCTTGTTTTTATTAATACCCAAATTGTTGACTGACAATTAAAACAAGTGAGAAGTGTGCGCTAGGGAGTTGAAAAACTATTGGGCAAATATTTATTTATATTAAGCGATTTATAATACAATTCCATTTACACGAAAAACGAATATTTACAAAGAATACAGTAGTTGGCTCAGTTGATATTTGTTATTTGTTGTAATTTTCACGTTTATTACGCATGGACAAATAATTTCAAGCCGAACGTGGTTGATCTCTAAACAAACAAAATTTATTTATTTATTTATTTATTAGTGGTCGACAAAACGAGTGTCTTCCTAATTATTCAATACATTATATTTACAATTATGAAATTTAGATGCTAAAAGCCTAGATAGAGAACACAAATTTCTAATAGCATCACCGACCGATGGAGGTGTTTTATTTGCCAGTCCGGCCAGCTGTGCCCCTTTTCACAGCTAATTTTGTCAGTGACGCTATTAGAGCCTACATCTAAGAAGAAGGGTGTAAGTAGGAAAAAGTTCTCTTAAGTAAAATTAAAAATAATCTTAATTTGCTATATTATTTAAGAATATATCATAAATAGGAGAAAAGAAAGTAAAAAGATTGTTAATAAAGTAAAGAACTGTATGCTAGATATACAGAGTGTTAAGTAGATAGGATGAAGACATAGTATTGGGAAAGTAATGGGAAATCACCGACCCGGTGGGGGAAATTTACAGCCTGTCCGGCAAGCTATGCCCCTGCTCATAGCTGGGAATGGTCAGTGACTTCCCGAAGGTATCCTGAAAGCAACGATTTTATTAGGGGTAGAGAAAGTTCGGTAGAGAAAACGTGATGCAAACTATTGTAATTTTTACATAGCACGCGAAAAGGATTGTGCATAGCGTAGTCTGTTGTGCACGTAGATAGGAATAAGGGGCGGTAATTTCTGGTTGGTCTAGCCGGAACAGAGAATTGAAGACGCCCTAGCAGAAAAGGAGAATCTATATCGCCAACAACCAACTTATGTAGAAAGACAACACCGAGAATTGTCCTACGGTTGGTTAACGACGGAAGGTTAAGAAGAAGCAGCCTGCTGGAATAGGATGGCAACCGAAGATTAGGGTCCCAATTTAAACCTCGTAAGGCAAAAAGTAGAAATTGCTTCTGAACAGATTCAATACGATCCTGGCTATTGTTATACTGCGGAGACCAGATGCAAGAGCAGTATTCAAGGATAGGGCGAACAAGAGAGATGTACAGAAGTTTCGTTATAAAAGGATCGTTAAACTCTTTAGACCATCGTTTAATGAATCCAAGTACACCTTTTGCCTCATTAACGATGGTATCTATGTGAAGATTGAAACAGAGTTTAGAATCAAAAAGAACGCCTAAATCCTTAACTGTTAGTATACGTTGCAATGGAGTATTGTCGATTGTATAACTGACCAGATAAGGTGTAGTACGATTAAATGTCATAAACATACACTTTGAACAATTCAGATGCAATTGATTGGCCGAGCACCAAAGTTGCATAGCGTTCAAATCGTCTTGAAGACGAGAATGGTGTAGGGGATTGGTGTATGATAGGATAAGTTTCACGTCGTCCGCATACATGAGTACACGGGCATGGGATATAACAGAGGGAAGATCATTTATAAAAAGAGTAAAGAGTAAAGGTCCAAGATGACTACCTTGAGGAACACCAGAAGTAACGTGAACCTGTTTAGAGGTAGTCAGCCTCAGCATTACTCTTTGGGTCCTACCTTTTAAATAAGAACTAATCCAAAGCAATAGAGACGGAGGGAAACCTATTCGGTCAAGTTTAAAAAGTAAAATGTCATGGTGCACGGAGTCAAACGCCTTACTGAAGTCAGTGTAAATGACATCAGTTTGCATTTTCGAAAGGAAAGCATCATTTACCAAGGAAGTAAACTCAAGCAGATTGGTCGTAGTAGACCGATTCTTTACGAATCCATGTTGAACAGGGGAAACAACTGATTTGCAGAAATGCTGCAAATTCGAAGTGATTATTTTTTCAAATAATTTAGGAATAGCGGACAGTTTTGCAATGCCCCTGTAATTTAGTATATCAGACTTTCCACCTTTCTTGTGGAGAGGAATGATATAAGATTCTTTCCAAAGAGATGGAAAGACAGAAGAATCGAGGGATAGATTAAAAAGCTTTAGCAATGGATAAACAAGGGAAGAACTACACTCCTTGAGTAGACAACTAGGGATATTGTCAGGCCCAGGAGAGAAAGAAGATTTTAAAGAATTTAAAGCTAAAAGGAGAGAGGAATGGGAAATAATAGGGGGAAGTATAGAACTAGAGGAAGTAATAGAATAAGGGTAAGAATTATTATTAGGACAGACTGAAGAGTAAGTTGATTGAAAAAAATTAGCAAAGAGGTTAGCAGAATCAGAGTCATTGCTAGCTTTATCCATCCCGAGAGAAAAAGAAGATGGCAAACTTGAAGATTTACGCTTCGAGTTTACAAAATTGTAAAACTGTCTTGGATTTAGGGAAAATTGCCTTTTGCAACGAGTTAGATAATTCTCATAGCATTGAGAATTCAGAAGAAAGAAGTTCGACTTGGCTATGGAATATTTAGCCAAGTCAATACACGAACCAGACATTTTAAACTTTTTAAAATATTTTGATTTTATATTTTTTAGATTCGTTAATCTGAGAGTAAACCAAGGTGGCTTTGAAGAGGTAGTCGAAGGAATTGACTTGGGAATACACATATCTAAGAGGGAGTTTAGGGTGTTATAAAAAAAGTTAATAGCAGTATTCATGTCAACCGAGTCATATAAGAAAGACCAATCGGTTGCATAAATAAGCTGATTCAGCAAGGAATAGTTTCCTTTGCGAAAGCAACGGCGGGGCTTATTGGCTGATGAGCACGAAATGAGAGGATTACAATTGAACATTGCAACCTCTAAAGTAGGATGATATACATCCTCAGGAAGAGATAAAGGAGGGGACCTAGATACATTAGAAATAAGGTAGTCGTTAACAAATACAAGATCAAGTGTTCTATTCAAATGATTAGAAATTGAATTGATTTGAAACAACGAAAGGTCAAGCATGCAATCTATAAAGTCATGCTGTGCTGAGGGCACTAAATAATTTTCGGCAGTGAAAAGTGACCAAGAGATGTTCGGCAAATTAAAATCACCCAACACAATTAATAGGTCATTATCACGCACGTGTGAAGAAACTTCTTTAATACAAGAAATATGTTTCATATAAACTTGAATATCAGAAGAAGGAGGAACATAAGAGCATGTAATATAAATATTCCGTGTAGGAAAAGACACCTTGACTGAAACAATCTCAGCGTCAGTAGGCGTACTAAAACAGAAAAGTTCTGACTGGAGAGTGGCTTTAACGGCAATTAATACCCCACCACCTCGAGTCAGCCGATCATTTCTATGCAAAATAAAATTATTCGAAAAAACCTCAAAATCAGATATGGTTGAATTTAACCATGTTTCTGAAAATGCGATTATATCCGAATCGAAGGAAGTGCTGGCAATGAAAAGATTTTTGAGTTTTGAAATGAGACCTCTGACATTCTGATAATGAATAGAGACTTGGTCAGAAGAGGAAGTTAGTTTTTTGGGGCAGAAATGGTACCCTGTATTGAAGGGACTGGAAGGGTGACAGGCTGGTTACGCTTTTTTGGCTTGAACTCGTGAACAATCATGTGTGGAGGCCAAAATTTGGGATCACAAATGATTGGGAACATATCATGTGAAACATTTATTTTGAATGATGATATTTCACGAGGAGTGGAGAAATTAAATTTAGTAATTGACACGCTAGCAGAAGATTTGCTAGCAATATAGGCTGCCAATGACTCAGAGGTGGTGTCAGACGAAAGTCGAGACACAAAAACTTGCCTACGAGGGGCAACAACAGTTAACGTAGGCGCTGATGGGGCTGCAGGGAGAACAGGATTTGGTGGGGCTAAAGAGGCACCATGATTGTTTTTAACAATCTGGGCAAGATTGCGCGCAGGTCTACCTTTGCGGCCAGGAGCTGAGGGGGCTGAGGCAGTTTGGCTAACTGGGACAGGTTCAGGTACAGGGTCTAATGGGACTATTTCACGGGATAAAATTGGGGTAATATTTGGGCAGTCGCTCGGAGAAGGCGATAATGACAACATTGGAGATGAATCCAAGTTGCTCGGAAGGGACAACACAGGCAAAGGTGTCTGGACAGACGGAGAGGGCAACTGCAAAAATTGAGGCTCCAACCGGCGATTGGTTGGAGACTCGAATTTATATTTGCTAAGCAACTCACAGCTCGAATCAAAACTACTCGAGAGCTGCTTAGCCACGCTATTTAGTTTTAAGAATTGATTTCTCACAGACTTATACATTCTGGAGAAATCAATTTGCTTGTCGATGCATTCTGGGCACGACCAACGCAAGCCGCCGCAGCCCTTCTTGGCAATTGCAGCGATCTTGTCGCAATCACGCCCAGTGAGACCTGCACATTTAGCATGCATTATATTCTCACACAGCCAGCAATTAACAAATTGCGGCAAAGCAGAATCATCAGCCTGCTTGAACGTGCAAGGTTTCTTACAGCACGACATAATTACTACCAGCGCTAAAAGAGTAAGCAAAAGTTGCGAGAGCGCAGAGCGAAACGAAAAACAGTGCACAAGAATAGAGCAAGTAAACGCTCAAAAAATAACTATTCGTACACAAACAAATTGTTTGGAGCGAAAAGCAACAGCAAAAATTTGCGAGAGCGCGATGCACAAGAATAAATTTGCAGCAGCGAACACACGCACAAACAAGTGTTTGCACAGGGGAGCACCAAAGCAAAAGAATCAAAACAGGCAATAACAACAATACGGAACTGACGCCGCGTTCAATAAAAGCAATAATTAACAGACTTACGCTGCACAACAGATAACACTTTGCACAAGTTATAAAGCTTTTTAAATAAAGCACAAAAAATGCAAAATTTGGAAGTAAAAAACAGGATTTAAAATAGTTGTTTTCTTCTATAAACATCTCTAAAAATATATTACTTTAAGAAAATATTTTAAAAAATTACAAAATGGACCCGAACAAAAACGAACGAGCAAGGGAACAAGTTGCAGCTTTTCAGTCAACAGGAGCCGCTTTAAATATAACATGAGGTTTATTAATCTCATCTTAAATAATAATAAATCTGATAATAATATAATTTTTACTAATTAAAATAAAAAATGTAGGAAAATACAATGTACCTTTAATATGGTATAACAAAAAGTATATTATCCGTTCAAACTCATAAAAAAAGGTAATTTTCAAAATTTAAACCCTGAACCCATTAAAAATTGGCAAAAGGGGTATAATATATTTATGCAAATGTATGTAACAGGCAGAAGGAAGCACCGACCCCATAAAGTATATATAATATTGATCAGTATCAATAGCCCAGTCGATCTAGAAATGTCCGTCCGTTTATCCGTACGTATGAACACAATGATCTCAGAACCTGTAAGACACAGATACTTTAAATTTTGAACGTAAGTCGGCCGGGTGTCCACGCAGTACAAGATTGTTTCCGATAATCAATAATTTCCAATCGATAAAACTGTATACTGAAATCCCGTTTTTTAAGAAAATCTCTTATGTTTTAAGAGCGAGAGTCACCAAATGTTTTTATTGTTTTTATTACTGCTCAAAAAAGCAAGCACGTAGCACAAGCTGCATTTGGTGTTGGTAGAGGAGGCTTATCCAATAGTTTAAAACTCCTGACCATAGCCTCCTACTTATTTTAATATATTACTTTGGGGAGTGATAGATAAAAATTACTGTATTTCAAACAACAAATCATAGAACATAGAAAAATTAACGTAAACATTTTTCATTTATTCCTTTTAAGCCTTACGTCTTATGTTCTAAATCTCTTAGTCAGGGAAATTTTACTTCCAAATCCACATAAGCTATGAAATAAAATTGGCCACAGATTTCAGCTGTTTTAATTAGAAATAAATGTCTTACATTATTTGATTATATGCGCTATATAAGAAAAGTTTTGGTAAGTAACTCAATATAAACTACTTAGGGTTCTGAAAATATTTAAAGCGTGTCATTTCTTAAGTGCAGTTTCAAATGAATTTTAGCAAACTGCTCACTCTTGGTATTAAAGCCGACATTGATTTCGAGCCGCCCAGCTTAAATTAATGCTAAACAGGTTACTAACAAAATTTTGTCATCTTTAAACAATAATTATTTGGATTTACTGGCTGTAGCACTAAGACATTGGATGATATAGATTTTCTTGGTCCACGCAATGTTCAATTCATTACAAACTCGCCTCTACCAGCCAAACAGCTTAAAATGCAAGACTTTTTATGTGCCAAGGATCCATGTCTGTATATGAATCAGACATAGTTAGCTTATGTGCGGCTGTGTGTGTCAATTCACGCGCATTGTCTAAAAGTTTTGCCTGCTATAAATTTGCAGGCATAAAACACGCCCAGAAAATTAGAAGCAAGCCATCGAGAGACGCAGGGAAAGGACAATAACAAAGAGACGCAGAAGTCGACTTGAATACTAAACGATAAAGCTGAATGAGTGAAAATGATTCGAAAAACAAATTTCTAAAGCAGTGCGTTAAAATTTTCCGCTTCCTGGCAGGCGCTGGCGTTAGCGACAAAAACAACAGTTGCTGCAGCAGCAACAATAGCAGCAACTGTCAAAAGGCTGCTTAAGACAAAACAAAGGACATGTGTGTGTGTCCGCTTAGGATGTGTGTTTTTGACATTGTTTGTGTGTTATTTTTTCTTCTCAGCATACGCAGGGCGAAAGCTGTTTGTATCCAGCAAGCGTCAGCTGTGTGCTTGCGCATATGATTTTTTTCTAATAATTAGGTAGAGTATATAAAATATCAATTGTCATTAGATAAAAGTTTTTGAAGTTTGGAAGTCTTCCAGGTTCTAAAACCCATTTTTTATGAGTTCTAGGCTTTGTATAGTTCATCTTTAGGTCCGCTTAATTAAAGATAAACCGTCTTTCGTATCATATAGATTGTTTTTACAATGGTATAATCTAGATTTATTTAAAGTCAATAAAATTACAAAACTTTGAACATATACTTAATATAAATAAATATCTCGATAGTAAATCTCTATATATAAAACTGTTTGTCCTGACTGACTGACTGACTGACTGACTGATTGGTGATCAACGCACAGCCCAAACCGTAAGAGCTAGGAAGCTGAAATTTTCACTGTAGTTACCTTATGTTTCGGGAAATTCCACCCGCAAGTGTGGAAAAATAGCGAAAAACGTTTGTATGTAACTTTTTTGTTTACCATCCGATCGGTCCCAAACTTATTTTCAAAGATCTTTGTTCAAATTCATTTGAGGGGTGTTTCGCACTTTTCGGAAAACCCATTCCTCCTTGGTGGAAATGGAGGTCAAAGATTTGGTGGGTGACGTTTCGCGCTCAAATTCATTTCCAGTGATCTATATGAAAAATCATTTGAGACGTGTTTCTCACTTTTCGCAGAATTCAAACTTCTTCGGGGGGAATGCGATATAAAGATTTTTTGGGCGGCGTTTTAAGTTGTGTCCGATTTGCTTCAAACTTATTTTTAAAGCTCTTCATAAGAACTTAATGAATACGTATTTCAGCGATTTGGAAAATTCTACCCGCAACAGTGGTATATTGGCGGAAAACGGTTGTATGAAAGTTTTTTGTTTACCATCCGATCGGCCCCAAATTCATATTTAAAGATCTATGTTTAAATTCATTTAAGGGGTGTTTCACACATTTTGAAAAATCCATCCCTCCTTGGTGCAAATGGGAGTCGAAGATTTGGTGGATGACGTTTTGTGTTCAAATTTATTTCCAAAGATCTATAAGAAAAATCATTAGAGACGTGTTTCACATTTCTCGCAAAATCTAAACTCCTTCGGTGGAAAATGCATTTTTAAGATTTTTTTGGTGAATTTTAAGAGTTTTCCGATTTTCATAAAAGTTGTTTGATTCCCGTCCGATCAGTTTCAAAATCATTTTCAAAGCTTTTTTGATTTTATAACATACGTGCCACGGGCAAGGCCGGGTTATACCCGCTAGTTTTTTATAAGTGTATTACTTTTTTTATGTCTATTTACTTTTATGTATTATAAGGAGTCCTAAAAGGCTATTGTATCCCATCAATTTAAAATAATAATTTTATAAACATTTTAATATATGCAGAAAATTGCTAATTAACCAAAAAAAAAATGTCGTAAGAAATGCAATGCTTTCTAGATAATGCACACATTTTCACATTTTAATGCATTTAAAAGACAGAAACTTCCGGTCAACAGGCGGGATAAGATATGTTATACAAAGAGTATGAGCTGAAAACAGAGAAAAACGGAAAAATTTCCCTTTTATACCCTTGCAGAGGGTATTATAATTTTGTCATGAAATGTGTAACGCATAGAAGGAGACATCTCCGACCCCATAAAGTATATATATTCTTGATCAGTATCAACAGCCGTGTCGATATAGCCATGTACGTCTGTCTGATTTTATGCGAACTAGTCTCTCAGTTTTAAAGCTGTCGTCATTAAACTTTGCAGAAGTGCCTCCTTATGTTGCCACTATATCATATAGCTGCCATAGGAACGATCGGTTGAAAAATAGGTTCTTATGTGAAAAACTTTTTTGTTTATCAAGATATCTTGACCAAACTCGGCATTTATTAGTTCTCCAATGCTCCTCATATATATGCGAAATCCTAATAACATCGGACCACTTTATCATATAGATGCCATAGGAACGATCCGTCGAAAATAAAGTTGTTGGATGGAAAACTTTTTGGTTTTTTTTAGATATCTTGACCAATCTCGGCATTTATAGGTCTCACTATCCTCCCTACATGTAAGCAAAATCTTATATACACCTGACTACTATATCAGATAGCTGCCATAGGGACGATCCATTGAAAATTAAGTTGTATGAAAAACTATTTGTTTTTCAAGATATCTTAACCATAGTCGGCATTATCTATTTTCTCTGCGGTTCTTAGATACGGGCAAAGCACTATGAGCATATTGAAAAGGTGGTCCTTCTTTCTTGTTGGTTTTTTTTTCAAACTATTAAAATGAATAGCAGTGAATTCTGAAAATTAAGGGAACAGTAACAAGTATTTGAGGCAGGAGAGGAAGGCAGCTGTCGTCGCCACAAAGACAAAAGAAGAAGTAAGGATCACAGAACACGCACTGAATAATTCATAAGTGGCACCAACGCCAGCCGAGACAAAAATGACAACGAAGGCGTTCTATGCTAGTGTTACATTTAATAAGCTTTGGCATGGGCTGGAAACGGAAAGTGACACAATTCAGACTCAGGGGCAAGGCTATCAAAAATTCGAAAAACCACAACCACCTTGTGTGTGTGAGCAACGCATCGTATACGCAACGCGGCAAAGCAAAGTTTGAAGAATATCGCGGCCTACTTTCATGCGGTCGACTTTCGATTGCCACTTTGGCTTAATCATTTAATAAAACTTTTATGCTGACGACACAACAACAACGGCTAAGTATACACTGTTGTCCTTCTGCGTTATGCGCCCGACCCATTTACAATTACTTTTGTCGCCCTCGTCTTTTTCCTTCTATTCCGTTTTTTTGGTGGCAGGTCATTTATTAGTAAAGCTCAACTCGGTAGCGACATTGTCCTGCCTATTTGGCATCATCCACGATGAGGCTGCTCTTCCATAATTTTAATGATGTACATTTCTTTTGAGTATGCCGCTGAACATTTACTGCATTGTTATATATTGTTTGGGGTCTAGACTATTTTTTATGGGCCTGGTTTGTGTTTAATAATGGTCGTGGTTTGCTGTCGAATAATATTCTGATAATTGTTGGTGTACTAACGAGCAGAGTTTAATAGAAACCAAAATTTAATTTGAGCTTCACCTGCGGTCGCACACTTAAATAAATCAAGAGAAATGACAACTGATTGTTTTACACGCTTATGTCTATCGAATTGTCTAAGATAAATCTTTTAAATTGATCGGAAAATAAATATATTAAAAGAAAATTGGTTTCATTTTTGATGTTAATAAATTAAACCTCGGACCTGAAGTCAGCTTATTAAATATTTAGTCTCAAGTTAATAAAGTTATATTATGGTTCAAGCTCTCTTTTTCTCTATCTCTCTTTGTCCAAGTCTTCATCTGTGCAAATATGCATATATTTTAATGCTTACTTTACATCACAAAAAATCGTGTTACGATCTGATAACACAGAGAAAACAACGAAGCACCTGTAGTCATATGGTGTTTCTTTAAGAATAGCTTCGGACTTTCCAGCCCAAAAATATTTATTCCTTCTTTATGCTGTTTGAAAATATGCAAATGTGACTGCTATTTGAGACGGGGATGTTCTGCTGGGAAGACACTACCTCTACCTGACCAAATCCTAAAATCACATCAAATTCCATGCATATGCCGGCATGTCATTGTGTGAGTATTGCAATCGCGCAGTGTGAGTGTGTGTGTGGAATGTATTTCTGTTGCAATTTCCGGCTGTTACAATCGGAAGTGAAGCTGTTCAAAAATGCCGTAAAAGAAGCAGAGTGCTCCAATAAGCAAAGGCAACGCGAATGCTCTATCGGAAACGCTAGTCGACCTTGGGCTCAATATTCTCTATTCTATTCGGTCACATATTTTGCATATTTTGCGCATCGCTTACCACTGCCCACAAGCGTCCCTTCCCAGGTCGTTGTACGTCGCCATTCGCGTTTGATTTGCTCATTTTCATACGCAATATATCTCATTTGCTGAATATTACACACGTGAATATTACACATGTCGGTAAGTCGTTGGGGCCAGAAGTAAATACATAAGTATATATATATCGGCATATATGTGGCCTTGGGTAGCGGGGTGTTTGCCATTGCCACATTATCGTCGGGTTACTGAGACTGCCTGCGTTCAGTTCTGCCATCTAGTAAATCATAATCATTTTCTTTATTGATATATTGCATACTCTAATAGTAGGGAAATGGCCGTCGATAAATTTGTATATTTATCATGCATTATTGACATTTTAGCTATAAATTCTATTACTTTTTCTACTTACTGATGGTATTTCTATTTAAACTTTCTTTTTTTCTAAAGAGAAACATACTAGTCTAGAAAATAGTAAGTTTTGAGTAGCATTTCCAAATATATCCAAAAAAATGTTTCTAATATTATAAATGCATTTTCATTATAAACTCTATTTAATTTGTACAACATGTTGCATAATGAATGGCGTGTTAAAAAATTTAAACTTTCACGTGGGTAACATTTAAATTCAAAGCTCGAATTGGAAATTGTGTTTTGTGTGCCAAATTCATTTTGAGGGCCAGTGCGACCGATGGATGTTACAACAAGAACTGATTGAAATTCCAACTGGGCCACATAGATGGTCATAGATGCAATTTATATTTTAATCTTCTAACAGGGAAAAGGCAAATATTTAAACTTTGTTTATTATTTATACAAAGTAACATAGAAACACTGAATGAAATAGGTCCTTGCAAGGTTATGATGCGAGTCTTTCTCCGAACACATTAAAGTTCTGGTTCTTCGTGGTTTCCCTTTTCCACGTGGCGGGTCCCTATTAAATGCAGCTGTTTCATTTGTTATTTAATATAACACACATTTTTCTTTTATTTTAATAACAATTTAATGTGGCAACGACGATGGCGATGCGTCCAGCCTAATGGCCACCATGTTTCTGCCTGGTTTCGGGTGGCGCCACCCACTATGCGGCCTGTGCTAGCTGTGGTAAATTCCTCAAGTTGAATATTTTTTGAATTTTTATAATCAACAATAATTGTGGGTCTCGTGATATTAGTCGGGGCTCTGCATTGGCGGCAAACATTTTCCAATTTTTAGCAAATGGCAAAGATTCATTTTGCGACCCAGCAGCTCTCGGCCAAATTTTCGCTATAGGCCAGCGACAATTTGTGGATGGAAACTTCAATTGTGCGTTAAATTTTTCATGTCTACATTATGTGGCCGCGCTCTCCCACAGAGACCTTTTCGCTCCACACCGCTGCCCGCTGCCTGCTTCCTGCTATGGGCTACTCTTATTAATAGCATTAATTTAAAATTGAATTTTTTAAAACCCGTTTGATTGTTAAATTTGTGTTCTGATTTTCCCTGCACTCATTTCGGTCTCATTTCGGGCTAACAAATGTTTACGACATAAATCAGTCATTTGAGTTTGTTAAGTTTAAGGTCTGATGTACCATGAGCCATTTATCATAATCATTTTTATACCCTGAACGCATTGAAATTGGGTAAAAGGGTAATATGTATACAGGCAGAAGGAAGCATCTCAAACCCCATAAGTATATCAATTCTTGATCAGCATCAACAGCCGAGTCGATCTAGCCATGTCCGTCTGTCTGTCCGTCCGTCTGTCCGTCCGTCTGTCCGTCCGTCTGTCCGTCCGTATGCACGGATCTCAGAACCTATAAGAGCTACAGACATGAAATTTTAGCTGTAGGTCCTCCTAGTACATGCGTAGGTCGAGTTTGTTTCCGATAATCGATAACTTGCCCCGTTTCCAAGTAATCGATACAAATCGATATCGAAATACTGTTTTTTGAGCAATTTTGGTAAATAATATGAGCCAGAGTCACCAAACTTGACATGGAGCTTCTACAATTGTATATATATATCAATTATCTTTCATTTTATAGCTATCGCCACCTCCCCGCTATCACTTAAAGCTATAAATCATGTTAGTAAGCCAACTTGTATTGCCTATCTAATTAAGCCACAAGTTAAATGCAATTGTCATTTTGAGAATACACGAATATTTTATAGTGCAACAAGATCTACTACTGAAAATTTCATCAAGATCGGTTAGGAAACACGAAAGAAAATGTGTTTTGGCCTGCAACCACGTGCAGCAGCAAGCGCAAATTCCAAGAATTTCTGTATACATGTACACACACACATTCATGCGCGTCTTCTTTGAATTCTATCAACAGCATTGCAATTACGTGTATTGCATTGTTTGTTTGTATTGTTTTCTGTGCTGCTATTTTAATTCGTTTTTGTCTCATTAAGACTTAATTATTGGTGTGGCTACTGAGTAGAGGCGACGGAAAGTAGCGCGGTCAGGTACGATTTCGAACCCTGCCGATGAAACTACATTTGTTTTTTTTTTTTTTGGCTGGTGTGGCTGTTTCGTAGAGGCGGCAGCAAGTAATGCGGTAAGTTGCGAGTTCAAACCCAGCCAAGGGAACTTGTTTTTTTTAATTTATCTTTATTACTAATAAAACAAACGAGCGCATAGCGCGAGCTGCATTTGGTGAATATGAGAATAAGAGGGTTCAGGGTAACCGTGGGAGTTCCCGACTAGAACCTCATACTTGTTTTATATTTATCAGAATATATTAATTTACAGATGTGTTCCCTAGCATTACATTCTCACTCTCAAAATTTTGACAGACTGCGGCATATCGTGATTTGTATCCTGGGTTTTTCGAAATAACCATAAATTAAATAAAGCCACTCATACACGCATATGTAAGAATAAGTTCCACACACTATTTGTGTGCTAAGCATAGCCCCATGGGTTTTGGGTTTTCTCATTCAACTTAAACAGCACTCCAAACGAAGCCCACACAACCACTTATGCATATACATGCACACAGATAACCTTGTGAATATACGATATTTCAGACTCCGCTATCTTATTCAAGTAGCTGCCTTGCAATAGCTATCAATCTATATCTCTTCTCCATATATTAAACTGTTGGTCATGACTTACTGACTGAATGATTGGTGACGCACTGGTCTAACCGTAAGAGCTAGTAAGCCTTTGCTGTGTACTTCACTCACTCCATCATCTCACAGTATTTTTACTGAAGTCACCTTATGTGATGGAGGTGCTCAGTAAGGCGGGGTTTTGGGAAATTTTAACCACAAGTGTGGGAAAATCACGAAAAAGGAGTGAGGGAAAGTTTGTTTTTACCATCCAATCGGCTTCAAAATCATTAACAGAGATCTTTGTCCAAATTCACTGAGGGGTGGAAAATCCATCCCTCCTTGGGATAGATGGTGGTCAATGAATTGGTGTGTGAAGATTTGGTCTCAAATTAGTTTCTAAGGATCTTCACAGAAAAGAAACAAGTAAGAGGTTATAGTCGGGAGCTCCCGACTAGGGGATACCCTGAACCCTCTTCTTCCAACACCAAATGCAGCTCACGATACGCGCTCGTTTGCTTTAGTAGTAATAAAGAAAAATGAAGTAAAGAAAAAATTGTTCCCTTGGCAGGGTTCGAACTTGCAACTAACCGCACCACTTGCCGCTGCCTCTACTCAAGAGCCACACCAATAATTGAGCTTTAATGAGAAAAAAACGAATTCAAATAGCATTACAGAAAACAATACAATCGCAATTGCAATGCTGTTGATAGAATTCAAATGTGTGTGTGTGTACATGTATACAAAAATTCTTGGAATTTGCGCAGCAGCTATGCTGCTAACACGTGCGCACATAACTTTTGAGTTTTTTTAACCGATCTTAATGCAATTTTCGACAGTACATCTTATTGAATAATAGAATAAAGAATATTTGTGTATTCTCAAAAATTCAATTGCATATAAATTGTGGCTTAAATTGATGGGCAATACAAGTTGGATAATTAACTTGATTCATAGCTTTGAGGTGTTAGCGGGAAGCTGGCGATAGGTATAAAATGAAAGATACTTGATATATATATACTATTCTTGAAGCTACATGTCAAGTTTGGTGACACTAGCTCATATTATTTGCCGAAATTGCTAAAAAAAAAACAGTATTTCGATATCGAACACTATTTTTACTGATTACTTGGAAACGGGGCAAGTTATCGAATATCGGAAACAAACTCGATCTGCGCGGGGACTAGGACGACATACAGCTAAAATTTCAAGTCTCTAGCTCTTATAGGTTCTGAGATCCTTGCGTTCATACATACGGACGGACGGACGGACGGACGGACGGACAGACGGACAGGCGGACAGGCGGACAGACAGACAGACGGACAGACGGACATGGCTAGATCGACTCGGCTATTGATGCTGATCAAGAATATATATTCTTTATGGGGTCGGAGATGCTTCCTTCTGCTTGTTACATACATTTGCACAAATACATTATACCCTGTTTACCCATTTTTAATGGGTTCAGGGTATAATTAGACACGTGTTTAATAAACGAACTAACATATGCAGCAAACTTTGATTCCAACTTACGGTTCTTTATTCGTTGGACTTTGACTCAATTTTAAAACATATATTTAAATATGACTTTAGACGTTGAGTTCAAGATAGTACGGTTAGATAAAAATTGTCTTGTTTGTATTTGTTGTTGTGTTTTCTTTTCTTTTCCGATTAGCTTTCAATTATGTGCTGTCTCTGACTTTGAATATTTTTTCTGTCATCTCGCTATCTATTTCATCTCTGCCAGAAGTTTGAATGCCAGAGCACAAAGTTTGGTTAAATCGCATGCACGTTAAACGCGCAACACAGTCGATTTGTCGCTATTCACAGAAGACACTAGCTGTACGGGCGCTGTGTGCAAGTTGCAGGGTATTGGAACTCTGAAGGATATCCATGTCCTGTCAAATTTTTAATCGAGTGGTTATTAGCTTGTGATTCGTTCGCAGAAACAATTTCAAGAAGCGCAGTATATCTTAATGGAAATTGTTACAATTTACACGATCTACGATTTAGCACACTAAACTAAAAACTAAATATTGAAGTGTTTGCGCTGATTAACTGGTAAACTGACTTATTGACTGACTAATTGACCAACTGATTGATTAGTGATTAATGCACATTCGAAGTCGCAATATCTAAGAAGTTCAGTTTTTATTCTTTTAAAAACAAAGTTTCTTTGGTGCTGTAGATGTTCAACGGTTTTTATTGGAAAAGCTTGGAAAATATGCAGAACACCCATTATAAAACCTTAAATTATTACATACTTTGGGCATTAAATACAATTTCAAAGAGCTCTGTAAGAATGCGCACATTATATATCAACTTGACTTTTTGATTTCAACCAAGTAAGTAGCCACCCGAAAATTAATAATGATAATAAAAAATAAAGTTGAAATTAAAGTATTTTTATCTTATTTTAAGAGCTATCCCTTTAATCTATACGCGTTCTTCAAGGGCACACAACCCGACGCAATTGGGTGCCCTTTTCCATTACCTGCCCCATTGGCAACTTTCCCACAATCACTATGTGGATGTGATAAGAGAGAAACAATTACAGAAAGCAGCTCGTCATTGAGTAATAAAGAGACAGAGGAGGCTTTTGGATCAAAAGCTCTTTTTCGAAACAGTTCACGAGCGATAGCGAGGTTGCAAACACAATTGAGTATAACTCAATGACAAATTGCAAGCACAACACTCGGCTGTCTATATCTACTCTGCCGTTGCCCAAAAATAAAAGACAACTTCAGAACATTTCCCATATGAACCAACAACAACCATAATCAAAATAAACGACTCGACAATGAAAAAAGCACACCCCAAATTCTGTTCCTGCTATCCCTTTTTGGTTTGAAGCTACAGCCTATGATCTAAGCTTCTACACTCTTCTAACTCATTGTTGTGGTTTCTAAGCACTGCTATGCCTTTAATTCGCAAAGTTATGCCTTCTTCTTCTCCACTCGCTTTCAACTTGCAAGCAGCCCAGCAGATTTTATAATTTTTCATTTTTCGATCAGCAAGGTACCCTTTCTCAAATAGGGTATTTTAACTATTCATAAGTTTTATAACCAAATACCACTTAACCTTCTCATATACACATTTTTATCTAATCTCTGAGAAATATATAATATTGTATTTAGTGTGCAACTATTAGTACAATCAATAATAAATGTTTTCTTTAAACATTCTATACCATTTCTATAAATAAGGGTATCGATGCCTCGACGCGCCAAATAGTTGTTGGCATGTGTGTCTTATCTCACACACATTGGCAAAAAATATGCATGTATGTGTTTTCCCAGCCAAGGGAAGTATATGAATTTGAGAAGATTGCAACATTCTGTTGCGCATGTGACGTCACATACTATGGCTTTTTGTGTGCGATCGTGGCGTACAATAAAGTAATACATTATTTAATACATGCATTATTATAAAAGACCCTAATAATATATTAATTTAATGTACTTACGTACATAAAGATAGAAATATATTCTAAGCATCACAAGATATGAAATTCTTTAAAACGTGACGTAATAGTATATGATATTGACGCGCCGTATGCGTAACCCTTTGATTTAAATGGCATGGCCTGCTCGCATTCGATTTTTCTACCTACTTTGCGCCGAGACTCGGCTATGCAACAACAACATTAGAACCCAAATAGTGTTGTTGTTGTTTCTACGCGCCGCCTTGTTAGAACGACAGAGAAACCAGCACCAAACACAGTGGCATTATTTGTCCCTTTTCTTTGCACTGAGTTTCCTATGTCCTCATCATCGCGCAGAAACTTTTGATCAAGACGGACGACGAAAAAAACAAATGCGCACTGTTGTTGTTTTGCGAGTTATTTGTTGTTGCTTCCTATAGTAAATGAGCTTTATTTTTGAGTTGGATTTTGCGTTTGCGGACCATCCCGATCTACCTCTCATGATTTTCAAAACGGTAAAAAAAGCTCGGAGCAAGCCTTCAGCTCTGTCTCTTTATTACTCAATGGGCAGCTCGCATTGAGTAATAAAGAGACAGAGGAGGCTTTTGGATCAAAAGCTCTTTTTCGAAACAGTTCACGAGCGATAGCGAGGTTGCAAACACAATTGAGTATAACTCAATGACAAATTGCAAGCACAACACTCGGCTGTCTATATCTACTCTGCCGTTGCCCAAAAATAAAAGACAACTTCAGAACATTTCCCATATGAACCAACAACAACCATAATCAAAATAAACGACTCGACAATGAAAAAAGCACACCCCAAATTCTGTTCCTGCTATCCCTTTTTGGTTTGAAGCTACAGCCTATGATCTAAGCTTCTACACTCTTCTAACTCATTGTTGTGGTTTCTAAGCACTGCTATGCCTTTAATTCGCAAAGTTATGCCTTCTTCTTCTCCACTCGCTTTCAACTTGCAAGCAGCCCAGCAGATTTTATAATTTTTCATTTTTCGATCAGCAAGGTACCCTTTCTCAAATAGGGTATTTTAACTATTCATAAGTTTTATAACCAAATACCACTAACCTTCTCATATACACATTTTTATCTAATCTCTGAGAAATATATAATATTGTATTTAGTGTGCAACTATTAGTACAATCAATAATAAATGTTTTCTTTAAACATTCTATACCATTTCTATAAATAAGGGTATCGATGCCTCGACGCGCCAAATAGTTGTTGGCATGTGTGTCTTATCTCACACACATTGGCAAAAAATATGCATGTATGTGTTTTCCCAGCCAAGGGAAGTATATGAATTTGAGAAGATTGCAACATTCTGTTGCGCATGTGACGTCACATACTATGGCTTTTTGTGTGCGATCGTGGCGTACAATAAAGTAATACATTATTTAATACATGCATTATTATAAAAGACCCTAATAATATATTAATTTAATGTACTTACGTACATAAAGATAGAAATATATTCTAAGCATCACAAGATATGAAATTCTTTAAAACGTGACGTAATAGTATATGATATTGACGCGCCGTATGCGTAACCCTTTGATTTAAATGGCATGGCCTGCTCGCATTCGATTTTTCTACCTACTTGCGCCGAGACTCGGCTATGCAACAACAACATTAGAACCCAAATAGTGTTGTTGTTGTTTCTACGCGCCGCCTTGTTAGAACGACAGAGAAACCAGCACCAAACACAGTGGCATTATTTGTCCCTTTTCTTTGCACTGAGTTTCCTATGTCCTCATCATCGCGCAGAAACTTTTGATCAAGACGGACGACGAAAAAAACAAATGCGCACTGTTGTTGTTTTGCGAGTTATTTGTTGTTGCTTCCTATAGTAAATGAGCTTTATTTTTGAGTTGGATTTTGCGTTTGCGGACCATCCCGATCTACCTCTCATGATTTTCAAAACGGTAAAAAAAGCTCGGAGCAAGCCTTCAGCTCTGTCTCTTTATTACTCAATGGGCAGCTCGTAAAGGAGAGAGACGAACAAATGAGCCATCGATTAAACATCTCTTGAGAGATATAAGAGAGGACTGTAAGAGCGAAAGCTCACAATGCAGAATACGAAATACACTTCCAGATATGCGTGCAAGCTCTCTGCCACAGCAGCAGCTGCTGCTCTGGCAGCCAGCAGCGAAGTCGATGTGCCAAGAGTTCGACTTCAGTCGTCGGAATTCATTCGTGTGTCGTAG
Source organism: Drosophila montana (assembly GCF_035044405.1). Lineage (NCBI taxonomy): Eukaryota > Metazoa > Arthropoda > Insecta > Diptera > Drosophilidae > Drosophila > Drosophila montana. Next base: position 8,482 of record NW_026998667.1, on the reverse strand, counting down.
ACACAACTGAATTGCAGCAGATTCTCTCTGCACTTGGCCTCTCTGTGTGTGTGCGAGCTTAATTATGTGTGGTCCGTTTCTGTTAACAGGCGGCCATTGCCAACAAATGAAAAAGAGGGCCAGCAGCTGAAGTTAATGTGGACAATTGACAAAGAGTATTGCATGCATTAAATTCTTATTTGTTATATCGTTAAAATTCAACAGAAGAAAAATCAAGGTCGCCCAATAAATATGAGATTGTGTTTTTATATGTATGTGTGTTTTTGTATGTGTGTGTATATACCTAAAGCACCAAAAAGAGAAACAAATAAATAAATAGAAAAATAGAACAAACAAAAGACTACGCACGCGTTATATTAAAGGATTTGTTACGGCTATATTGCTGTAGACCGAAATGGCTATGGACGCCCCTTGATAATTTATCATTTAAATCAGAAATTGTCATTTAATTTGGAGAGACGCAATTAAAAGTCTTAAAAAATTGAACAAGAATTCTGTTAGTATTGTAAACTTACTTAAAGATGAATTCAAAATTAAATATACTGTTAATTTTAAATATTCATAATATGATTAATTATTTGTTTGCAATTATTTTTAAATATAAGAAATATCTACCCAAATGAAACCGTAAAAACAAATAATATCATCGGAGTCTCTGAAATGTAAGAATATAACAAAATTAAAGTAAGGGTTTACTTTAAAAAATTATTTGAAACGAGAAAGTAGCACATCTTTAGCACGGATTCTTCCTACAGAGCTATATAATATAGAAGTGTGCTCTTAATAAGATTTGGCTCATTAATAACCAGTTTAAAAAGTAAATGGGGGGTGCTTGATTAATAATAAGGTTTTTATACAAGATGTGGTGTATGATGGATTGGTCCGATTTTTTACATATGTTATCTACATTTCTTCAGACCATTGTATGAATGTTTTTGTATTCTGATCGGGTGATCGGCTTCAAAATCATTTTAGAATATTCATTTTACAGCTTTCGCAAAATCCAACCCTTTTAAATGTGGGTTAAAGGTTTTACGGTCGAACTTTTAAGTTGCGACCGATAAGTCTCAATCTTATTTTTAAAGCTGTACATTACAACTCGGGCAGCTTTGAAAATTCCATTCGAAACTATGGAGATTTTGTGGAACATTTGCAACTTTCTTGTTTGTCAGCAGATCGGATTTAATTTTTTTTCACTCACTTTTATTTGAAATATATTTTTAGATGTGTGATTGTCGACAGTCTGTAGTATGTGCAATCGGATTTATATGGCGCCGACATACCGAGCCAAAGTTCGGTTGGGCAATTGATAAGTTGAGACAGCAAAGGTATGAAAAACCTTATTATTAACACTTTGAGTTTTCTTAATATATGTTTTATACAAAAAATCATGCCTACAGTTTTTTTAATAGCTTAATCAAACGAGCCTTTCCAGTTATGTATAATAATAAATTAAAATATATAACTTAATAATTTTAATAATTTAATTAAATAATAATTAAACATAAATAATTCATCTGATTATTTTAATCATAAAGAATAAAGCAAAAGAGTACTTTTGGCTATTTCGGAAGAACTTTTTGAGTTGTTTTGTGTCCAACTTTATGGCTTATCTGAATGCCCAAACAGATTTTGTTACTTACTTCAGTTGCTATTTGTCACTTGCGAGGAGTGTATTTCGAGTACAGAAAGAATTGAAAGCTTTCCACTTTTGGCTTACTTTTCTCTTTGTTTGCTTTCCCTCTGGCTCCCAATTTCAATTTAGGTTGATGGCGTTGTCATACGATCTGGACATTCTAATCTTGACATCGATGATTTAATGTCGCGCAACTCAAAGCGTTCATCGGCCGATGCTGGTGCCCAGGCAGCCGGTGGTAATGGCGGGGAATCTGGTGCTGGCTCTTAAGCGGGGGTGCTGGCTATTTGGGAAGAACTGCTGCCACGGCCAACATTGCGGCCATTATGACGTACTCTTTGGCGTTGACACGGGCTAACCGATTTGGCGCCAATTCAGCGCCCACGACATACAAAATGGTTTCGAGGGCGAGAGACGCGATAAAATTTGACGGACTTACGAATGCAACGCCAACAACTACCACCTTTTTGAGATACTCAATTCGGTAAGTACGCCCTGCCCATAAATATCCCCGAAACGGGTCTGTGGTTCCTGGGTCTGGGTTCTCGACATGCTAAACTAACTCGGAGGATGCGGTTTGCAGGCTGTCACATAAATCTTCTAATCAGATTGCAGCTTCCAAGTGAATTGCATTTCTTCAGTTGGTCCAGAAGGGATGACAGGCGCCCTTGGGTATCAGATAATGCCTTATCTCGAGTCTAATATTTTACTTTGTTTTTTATTCCTATTGAGGTTATGAGAGATTTATCTTTTAAAATTAGATTGTTTTCCCTTCCCTGTTTGACGAAAACTTTGCTGACTTCAGACTTTTCGCTTTACGGAATGTCGTGTTTAAACAGAGATAGTTTTCCTAACATATAATTATTAAACTATTTTGTTTATTATAAGTTGCGAGATATTAACATAAAAAACAGGTACAAATTATCTATATATATATAACTGACTGACTGACTGACTTATTGACTGTCTGATTAACGCACAGCCTATACCGTAAGAGCTAGAAATCTGACATTTTGTTTTTCGATCGGCATGGAAAACATTTTCAAAGATCTTTGTCAAAATTCATCAGATGGGTGTGTCAAAGATTTGGTCGGTGACGTTTCGCGCTCAAATTCATTTCCAAGGATACATACGAAAAATCATTTAAGACACACACTTTTCGCTGAATCTAAGCTTCCTCGATGGAAAATCCGATTTGATGATTTTTTGGGCTAAGTCTTAAGTATTGTGTAGCATGAGCAACATATATACATATAATACATACCCAACCAATGTAAGGGTATATGAAATCAAATAAACAATAACCCGTTTAGCGACACTTTGTTGCTAAAAATATCGCAACCCAAAGTGCATTCGAAATATGATCGTCCACTCATAAGTGGCGTGACCATAGCGCAGGATATGCAACGTCTGCATATTCTGCCGAATACCATTCCTTTGTCTTACGATATATACATATATGCTCAATGTATATGCTTTAAGTGTATGCATATATACATGCTCCCGCTCTGCCGCTGTACTCAGCGACTGAGACTTATATACAAAACTCTAATGTTAGACTTAAGAACAAACATATAATTGAACGACACATCAGTCGAAGAAATGCCAATAAACGATCAATAAAAGTAAAACTGTTTAATTAATTTTACAATTGTTCGATTGGCTTCAAATTTATTTTCAAATCCTCACATAAGAATTAAATGAAAACGTGTTTTTGTGATTTTGGGAAACTGTGGAAATTTGCATTAAAATTTGGATGTTAATGGAAAGTGCGGGTCAAATAAACGAAAGTTTATTTTTCGGCTTTAAGATTCTCACCACAAGACTAACATGGGCGAAAGCCTTTGATTCCAGCATTTCGTTCCTTATTCAATGGACTTTTAACATAATTTGGAATAGAAGATGAGTTCTAGATGATTCGGGTAGATTTCAATTTTCCACGGTAGTGGAAATGTAATATCTAAAATTCTTAGCACCAAACTTTTCATGAACAAGGCTGGGCTAGTTATTAAAAAAATTGAAAGGCAAAATATCTGTATATTTTAAACTTAAACCGTAAGAGCGGTTGAGTGTGATTGAGAAAAATATTATCTTTAGTAACGTTATGATTGTTTTATAAGATGCCGTTGATGCGAATAGAAGGATTGTCAATATGTATATTATCTCCCACAAAAGCAGTTTTTTTTCAGTTTGCAAATCTGTATAGTTATTTAAGTTTATTTTAATTACCAATGATAAATTGTGCGATCAATGGTAACTTTTGGATTTAATAGTAATGAAAACGAAATTTTTTAAACGCATTCACAACATAAAATAAAATTGTGTTTTTGTTTTCTTAATATTGCATATAAGCTTATCCAATATAACAAATGAAATAAATAAACAAGTAAGAGGTTCTAGTCGGGAGCTCCCAATTATACCCTTCCAACACCAAATGCAGCTCGCGTAACGCGCTCGTTTGCTTTAAAGTAATAAAGATAAATTTAAAAAAAAAACGTTTTCTTAACAGGGTTCGAACTCGCAACTAACCGCACTACTTGCCGCCGCCTCTACTAAACAGCCAAATCAGCCAAAAAAAAAAAATCGTTTCCTCGGTAAGTCTCGAACTTGCAGCAAAACGCACTACTTGCCGCCAATTCTACCTTTATGCCCCGAACCCATTAAAAATGGGTAAAAAGGGTATAATAAGTTTGTGCAAATGTATGTAACAGGCAAAAGGAAGCATCTCCGACCCCATAAAGTATATATATTCTGCATCACAAGCCGACTCGATCTAGCCATTTCTGGCTAACACAAAGATCTCCTAGTGCATGCGCAGTGTTGGCACCGAGACTCGAGCCGGGGCGCGTATTTGGCAGGGATTTCTAGCGTCGAAAGAAACAAGTATTTCTTTGGGTTCGTTGTACGCCAAACGATTCGATTCGTATGATGCGATACGCTATGATATGATTCGATACGACACGATTCGCTGAAATCTTTATTATCTTTTCATTATTTGACAACCTATATTTACATTATTATGAGACTTACATTCGTGCTCCGCACGCGCTTCTGTTCTCTTTCACTTCTGCTCAGCTGCAAGCACAAAACGAAAATGAACCTCGTCGAAAAGGCAGATTGTGCAGCTGCGTGCGATCAACATTGTATGTACAAACTAATTCTAACTAATTCCAGTGTATGAAGCGAACGCTGCTTACAAAAAAAATGCGAGAACCAGTAGGACTTAGTGACAACAGCTATTTCACTTCGCCCCGTAACATTCCCAACCCCGCAATTCACGAACGTCCGTGCAGTAGTGTGTTACCAACTTTAATGTCAAGCTTAGCTAGCTTGACGGCAGGGCGAGTAATAATTCCATCGGCGGTTCGCACCACGGCGCTTCGGACCTGGCCATCCTTTGAACGGTGCACGTCTACGACCACTCCCCTTGTCCAACAATTTCGCTTGGCACCGTCGTCCACTATTTTGACGATGTCATCGACTGATATTGATTCGAGCGGCGGTTGAAACCACTTAGTACGTCTGGTGAGTGTAGGCAGATACTCGCGCAACCGTCTCTTCCAAAATTGGTCAGCCAATTGACTAGCGACTTTGAAGCCTCGTGCCAAGCTCCGGCTTGCTCCCGTAAGCCTCTCTCACGCAATCCGCTTGAATGACCTATAAGAAAATGATTTGGAGTCAGGGATTCGGACTCAGATGACTCCAAGGGACCATAAGTGAGCGGCCTTGTGTTGAGCACACTTTCTACGTCAGCCAATGCTGCTCGTAGCACCTCCTCTCGTAGCCCAGAGTTCTGGGTCCTGTCGCTCGATCAGCGCCGGTAATATACGTTCAATTTCATCTTTTAATATTCAGAACGCATAATTATGAGTCAGTTGAGAGCGACGTAGGTATATCTAGGTGAACGGCGCGCACCGTGAGGCATGTAAATAGCACGCCCCAGCGCTTCTCGCGACGCCGTCCAACGACAATGTCGTTGGGACCAAAGTAATCCACTCCAGTATATGCGAACGGTGGAGTATAGGGCGATAATCGCTCGATTGGCAGGTCGCCCATCTCTGGTGGCTTTGGGCGGGCTCGTCGTATGCGGCACGCTGGGCAGGTATTGGAAACTTCTCTCACTAAAGCTCGTAAGCCACAACCCAGTACCGCTGACGCAGTTCATTTACGACGATTTCGTTGTGCAAGTGATGACATCTGCGGTGATAAAACTCAACCAGCTGATACGTCAAAGGATGTCGTCTTGGCAGAATTATCGGACGTTTTACGCAGACTTCAACTCCTTCTATATTGTCTATCCGTCCCTTAATACGTAGAATGCCCGAGTAATCTATATAAGGGGAGCACTTAAACAGCAGGCTTTTGCGATCGGTTAAGCAGGTAATCTCACTATAAAACTCCTCTTCTTGGCATATCCGGATAAAAATCACATCCATTTCTTTGCTTCGTTTAAGGAGCAGCGTCTACTGCAGATCCAGTGCCCCGTCCAATCTGATCTTCTTAGTAATAATCCATAGAAAATCCAGTACGCATAGCTGTACTGCTCTCAATTTTTCTAGCTTGCTGAAACACTGCAGATCCGGCAGGATGCATCTTCAGGACGACGTGTGATTGGGGGGTTCTTCAGCATGGTACAACATGTTTATTGCAGGGCCTATTTCCGTGTGTGGCCACTGCGATTCTTCTAGATACAAAAATGGTAGTCCATTGAACCACCTGGTTGAGCCATGAATTTCAGGCGCTTTAGTCCATTTCGTCCCATCCTCTGCCACGTTTTGAGCCGATGGTACCCAACGCCAGCTGTCCATATCTGATTCTTCTAAAATCTCTCCGATCCGAAGCGCTACGAATTGCTGAAACCTTCGAGCATCGGAACGGATCCAGTAGAGCACATCCTTTGAATCTGTCCAGAATGTTCGTCTATGTATGCGTACGGACATTACCTTTTGGATACATTAGGCCAGTCTCAGACCTAAGACCGCGGCCATCAGTTCCATGCGAGGTATGGACAAGGGCTTCAAGGGTGCTACTCTCGTTATCGAGGCGGCCAAACTGCAATGTACTTCGCCATCAAGTTCAGCCCACAAAAATACAACTGCGGTGTAGGCATTCATACTGGCGTCCTCTAATGTATGCATCTGCACAGCCTGGGTTCGGCTCACCCACTTCACGTCTTCGCAAGCAAGTTCGGCTTCACCACAAACGTCAACAGATCTTGTCCAGGTAGCCACCACAGGCCCAAGACCTTCTCTTGCGCTTCATCCTGAGCGCTGATACGCTTGTCCAATTCATTACAGTCGTCTTCCAGCGCCTGTATAACTTGCTTCGAATTTAATGTCCAGCGGCGCATCTCGAAACCGCCACTAGCATGAATCCTTTTTACAGTCTCAGCTAACTGTATCATTTGGGCTGCTGCATCCACCGACTGCAGGCAGTCGTCGACAAATGTGTTTTCGCAAATCGACAGGATGCTCCGACGTCATGACTTACATAACGTACGTTTCGTTTCGCCAGAGAAACTTCTGTGCCGCTTGGTCTTCTCGGCGCACCTTGACCTGATGAAGCATTTCCCTTATGTCGCCGGATACGGCGATAGGACGCTCTCTGAAGCGTATTAGCACGCCCATCAAAGATGCTAGTGTATCTGAACCATTCAGCAAACAATCGTTCAGTGACATGCCAAATTTGGCTGCCGCATCCCATACCAGGCGCTTCTTGTTCGGATTGGTGACTGTAAAGATAGTAAGAAACCACGATGTCGTGTTAGCTACTAACTTACTATCCTTCAGCCGGCGGATGTATCCCTGCTGTTTGTAGTTGTGCATCGTGTTCATCATGAACTCTTTCAGTGGTGGGTCTTTTGACATCTTTGCCTCTAAACATTTAAGGCGCTTAACACCCATCTGATAAGAGTCTGGCAGATGCATGCGATCAAACCTCCATAACAGGCCGGTCTGCCAGCTCCTTTCGTCTTCCAGATAGGTTGTTGTTGCCTACATAATCTGCATCGAGCGTTCGTCCTCTTTGGATCTCAGCGGATGTGAGGAAACGCTCACACCTAGTGACTCCAGTGAAAAATAATTCTTCAGAGCTTCATCCATCCCACGCGCCGCACTGCACTGGCAAATATGTAGCAGCCGAGGCGTGGTGCTGTCTCCCACAATGGGGCGGCCATATACGGCCCATCCTAGTCTGCTTCGCGCAGCTATGACGTCGTCGTTTTCAGCTTCTCGTATCTTCAGGGGTTCAATTATTTTGATATTGTGTAAGCCAATGATAAGCTCAGCCTTTACGTTGTTATACGGCAGGATAGGAAGCGTAGATAAATGTTTCCGAGACTTCAGCAACTGTGGCCCGATACTTTGCTCTGGTAAGTCCAAGTTCGCTACAGTTCGCACGTTTTTTAACGCATACTGTACCGCATTATGTTCTGGAGCTGAAATGCTTACAGCCACAGACATAGACTCAGGCTCGTTTTTGGTTATGTCGCCTGTCCATTTAAGACACAGCTGGTTCACAGGACCATCTAGTTCCAGATCGTCTTGAAGCGCTCTTTCTATTAGCCTACACTCAGCTCCTTCATCCACTAAAGCATATGTGCACGCGCTTCTTGATTTACTATAGAGCGTGATTGGAACATATCGAAACAGTGTCTTACTTGCGGGCCTGCCATGAAACATAACGGCAGACTCCATTGCCTTTAATTCGGTTGTTGCTACCTTGGTCCGTGTGCTCGTCTTTACTATGGTAGGCGTATGTAGCAGCTCATGGTGCTTTGACTCGCAACTATCTACGTAACATTTCTTCTTTGATTTACATTGTTGCTGCACAGTGTCGCATAAAGCA
>NW_026998666.1:0-625 GCF_035044405.1 Drosophila montana | reverse complement strand
CTTCTTTTAGTATATCCACAACAACATTTGCATTGAGTCTTTTATGGGCTTGAGAAATGTAAACTTTTTATAACGGTGGGAACGGACCAACAAAGTCAACATAAAGCCTTTGGAAGGGTCTTTCGCTGATCACTTGGTTTCCCATAGTTGGCCTGAGGCATCGGTTAGGAACTTTCGCCGTTTGGCAGAGCACATATCCAAGCATTTGGCCATGTGCGGATGTTGGTTGATCATGTGCTGCTTTTATAACATTTAATAGCAATTCAGGAGGCACAAACAATTTCCAACTCTTCATGTCCACGTCCAAGCTACTTTTTGAGAACTCATTCCGATAGTATATAAAATCATCTACAACTCGGAAATCTGGCAAGTTCGATCCCATTATTTCATCTTTTAACAGGCAGTATTCGTTGGATCGAAACGCCTCCGAAGACAGGTCAATTTCAGGGTATACTTCTAGGTCAACCGCAGCTACTTCGTCTGCTGGCTCAAAGGCACGGGAAAGCGTGTCTGCGACGACATTCTCACTACCTTTGCGATGTTCGATAATAAAACTTGCAATTTGAATGACCATCTAGCTAATCTACCACTGAGATCTTTTTGGTTTATTAGCCAACGTAAACTT
>NW_026998665.1:0-1078 GCF_035044405.1 Drosophila montana | reverse complement strand
GTTATGATAAACGTAAAGAAGCACACGTCTTGTTTGGTTTGAGGTTTTATCGAGAGTGGTTGCTCTCCTTTATTCAGTTTTTATCTTAGGCTTATTACATAGAATATTCTGAGGGAGCTCTGCCGCTAAGAACGTCGGCAGAGAGAGAGAGAGTTGCAGTACATATGTGCCTATGTAGTTATGTATATATACATATATATGTACAGATGGTACATACTCAAGAAGTGCTTACGCAAGCGATCTCACGCTGCGGCCAGTCCGCATAAGTGACGGATCCTATTACTGCACTTATGTATATTTATGATTGTATAAACATAGCAACAAAGTGTCGTTATGTTATATTGTATACTCTACAATACTGTGGGCATATACTCATTTGGCATACAACATACTACACCTCCCTTTTTTAAAAAATAACGTAATATATTGTAGTTATTTAATATAAAAATTATTATTAGTATTATTTTTATTTTTAAATCCTTATATACTATGTAGTATTAAAAAAAAATTTGATGACCAATTGTGTCTACTATCACTCTGTCAAAAGCATATTGTGGAGTTTCGGTTATTATCATAGGTGATCTTGTATGTTTCGTCGTTTTCGACGTTAGGCATTTTGGACATTTATTTATGTACTCTTTTACATGTTTAGTCATGTTTTTCCAATAATATTGTCTCTTTATTTTTGATATCGTTTTATTTATGCCTGTATGACCTCCTTGAATTGGATCATTATTTATTTGGGTCACCGGCTTGAGTAGCGCTATTCTTAATGATTTTAAATTTTTATTGCCCATGTGTTTGAAAGTATCTAGTGAAATTGATTCAAAGATGTTTTCGCTCGGTGCCACTTTTAGTTGGCTGATTTTAGATACACCGGCTTGCCCTTCAAGCCTTGGAAAAACTGACCTAAGTCGAGAATTCCATTGGAGTACAAATCGCTAACATTAATTCTTGCTAACATTAATTCTTATTCGCAAGGTCACTACTTTTCGTACCTCGTCATTTGTGATGACTTCGTATACGTGGGCTTAGAAGCTTTTTCAAGACTTTGCCTTGGCAATAGTTGTTGTTTATT
>NW_026998664.1:0-2552 GCF_035044405.1 Drosophila montana | reverse complement strand
TCCAATTCCAATATTCCAAAAACCGTCGAAGTATGGGTGGAATTAAAATAGGATTAGTTGATAAAGTGTGGTATCTGAAAATTCCTTAAATAAGGGTAGCACTGTTTTTTGATGCAGAGTGTGTACGTTAAGTACTGTTTTAATTGAAATTGGATTTGTTAATTAAATTTGGTCTAAATCGGTGACAACTTTTGGGTCAATGAACGACAAGGTTGTACCTGTCTCTATTAAATGGATTACAATGTATGGTAAAGGGTGACCCTGGCTTTTCTATAACTAAATATTCTGTTTGTTTCTCGAGGCACTTCGTGGAAAATTTAAGTCCTCATCTATATTATGGAGTTGAGAACTATGCGCATAATCCGTTGAAGTCTGTTCCATGTTATGGACGGAACCCCTGGTTCTGTTAGAGTTCGAGTTTTCCTGTCTTCTCTGTTCGTTCTGATGGTCTTTTGGCATTATTGCCCGTACGTTATTTTTCTTATGTGTGTAGTTGTCTTTTTCATTTGGGGCGTACTGTCGATAGTCCCTCTTCTTTCCGTTGTCTCTTTGTTTGTAACCGTTACTTTGATTGCCCTGATATCCCTTTTGTTGTCCGTCAGGTTGGCTACTCTGTTATCTGTAATCTCGCTTCCTGGTTTCTTGCTTCATCCTATTTTCTTGGAAATAAATGCCCCTTTCTTTAATAGCCGATTTGAAAGCTTTCTGGAGGTTTGTAGGTTTCATAGATCTTACTGCTAATCCCAGTGGGCCTATTACACCTGTTAAGAACGTATTTAGACAAGTATTTGCGAACCATTCGTTCTTCTGTTTCGATCAATATTGGTTCGCATTCTTTTGTATCTGGTAATTTGAAAAGGGCCATTCTGATTTCGCAAGTTTTTATGCCCTGAACCCATTGAAAATGGGTAAAAAGGGAATAATGTATTTGTGCAAATGTATGTAATAGGCAGAAGGAAGCATCTCCGACCCCATAAAGTATATATATTCTTGATCAGCATCAACAACCGAGTCGATTTAGCCATGTCCGTCTGTCTGTCCGTCCGTCTGTCCGTCCGTATGTATAAGAGCAAGGATCTCAGAACCTATAAGAGCTAGAGACTTAAAATTTTAGCTGTAGGTCCTCCTAGTCCATGCGCAGATCGAGTTTATTTCAAATAATCGATAACTTGCCCCGTTTCCAAGTAATCAAAAAATCGATATCGAAATCCTGGTTTTTGCGCAATTTTGGTAAATAATAAGAGCTAGAGTCGCCAAACTTGACATATAGCTTCTAGAATAGTATATATATATCAAGTATCTTTCATTTTAAAGCTATCGCCACCTTACCACCACAAAGCTATAAATCAAGTTAATAAACCAGCTTGCATTGCCCACTAATTTAAGCCACAATTAATGCAATTGATAATACAATTGAGAATACACAAATATTCTTTTTTCTATTCTACAATAAGATGTACTGTCGAAAATTTCATTAAGATCGGTTAAGAAACACAAAAATGATATGCGCACGTGTTAACAGCAGCTAGCGCAAATTGCAAGAATTTCTGTATACATGTACGCGCACACATTCATGCGTGTCTGCTTTAAATTCTATCAACAGCATTGCAATTGCGATTGAATTTTTTTCTGTGCTGATGTTTTAATTCGTTTTTTTCTCAATAAGACTCAATTATGGGTGTGGCTGTTGAGTAGAGGCGGCAGCAAGTAATGCGGTCAGTTGTTTTTTGCAGAATTAATGCATCTTTGATCTCATCCCATTTAAGGCCGGCTCCAGATGTGTGAACCGCATCATCAGCCTTGCCTTCAATTTTCTGCCTAATTGCCCTTAGGAGCATTTGTCCGTATGTGGTCTTATCCGTTCCTCTAATTAAAAGGAGGATTTCCCCTACATTGTTAATAAAGTCGCTAAGTTTTTTGGGATTACCGTCATAAGGCGGTAGGAAGCGGATCACATCCGGGATTCTAAGAGACGAAACTAAGTCCATCTTGTTTGCTGTTATTGCAGCTTGGTTAGGTGGAGGTGAGCTGGAAGTCGAAGTCATTGACGGTATTGAGGGTATTGTTGTCACTGTCTGGAGTTGTTGGTCGGGATCTATCCTAATGTCCGATAAACTAGTACTAATCCTGATCCTACTCCTAGTGTTTGGGATAAGTTTCTTAACTTTCCCAATAGTAGACATCTAATTTTGATGGGTGTAAATGTTTAATTTGGAGTCTGGTTCTTGGTTTATCTGTATTAAGTTAGTTATTCTAAATTTAATGTTGTTTGAAAGTTCTTAAGTTATTTTGACTTAATTAGGCTTAACAATATTTAGATATAATTGTGTAGTAAGTGTTTGTTATACGAATTATTCGTGTAGTGTATTGTGGCTGTGTAGACTTCTCTTCTTTGATTGTTGTGTGTATTAGTGTCTGTAATTGGTTGTGACAGTTTTTTTTTTTTTTATAGATTTTTGTAAAAATATTCTTAAGTTATGTATCGGTTGTTGTACAAGATTTAGTAGCATTGTAAACTTGGCAGTTTGCATATCAAAATGGAAGGACAAGGT
>NW_026998663.1:0-1064 GCF_035044405.1 Drosophila montana | reverse complement strand
TATTAGTGAGCATATTGCTCATGGAATGCGCTCAGACGGAGCGTGGGATATGCAGCGTAAGCATAAACGGTCAGCTAGTGAGGCTAGTGAACCGCGCTGCGTAATATAAGACAGAGCCAATACATAAAGTGGCTCTGGGCTTGTTTACTATATAATTGTTATTGTATGCAACAAAGTGCTGCATAATTTATATTTAAGTACAGGGTATTCTGTAAGGGCATATACGCACTACTACGTTTTTATTTTATTAAAGTCAGCATGATATTCAATTTGAACAGAAGCACGTCCGCTCTTTTGATTTGTCTTTTGTTCATTAAACTTAAGGATTCATATAATGTCTTTTTAAGCCTAAGCTGCGCAACTTTGCTGCCAGTAAAACGCCGACAGAGACGTTAGCGCATTATGTATTCCTTATGTGCTCAGCGCTGGTAGCAGCGAGAACGCGAGAGGGAATGTTATATACATGCATAAAGAAGAGACGGTCGCGCATGCTAAGCATGTTGACTCGGCACTTCTACTGCCCATTGCATACTTGTGCGATCATATTACATAACACTTGAATTATGCTTGGGACTTTGGCTTAGTTAACATTGCAGCTAAGTGCTACAAAATGTTTGATATTAAAACACACTGGGTACAGTGTGTATTCGATATGTATGTTTACTACAGTATACTACATCTCCCCTTCTTTTGAAAAATAACGTAATATAATGAAGTTGATGCAACCTTACTAAAAAAAGCCGCCTTTGACGTTTGTCCACGATAAAGCCTGAGGACTCAACCAGGCTTGGCGTAATATCACCTTAGCCAACTGTTTTGTAATAAAAATGTATGCTATTTTTGATTCAATACAAAAAGCAAACTAAAAAAATCTCGGGATTTTTTGAGTAGCTATGCAAGTAGAAAGAGATGCACACAAGTGCGCAAAGCAATGAGTGAGAGCGAGGCCGCAGCGACGTTGTGCACTGAGCTAGATGCGGCTTCATACAGAACGTTCGGATTTCGTCTGCCACTCTCAGCAGTCTTACTCTCTATGGGCATAACAAAATGGTCGAAGGCACCCT
>NW_026998662.1:0-2609 GCF_035044405.1 Drosophila montana | reverse complement strand
TATGTGAAGGGAAGAGGAAAAGACCCACTCCATATCCGACGACCATAGTTTAGAGCAACGCTAGAAGTGCACACCTTTCGAATCTCTTCACCTCTGCGGAAGAACATCAACCGCACGAAGCTGGTGGCCTCTTGAATAGAGCACAAGATCGCATATATACCCTTCTGCATGCTACAACCCTTGGGGTTCCCTCGTTGCGATTTATCGTGTTTCGATTATTCTGCTGTTTCAGGTATCTATGCATTGTATGGTTAGTGATAAAAGTGAATTACATTCTGACGCAAAATCGATAAGATTTGGGGCAATACAGTTACAACGGACGAGCGATGGTTTATTTCACCTCGTCTTTTACTTATCAAAACTCACAATTGAAGCTGAATCAAAATATCAAAGCTTTGATCAAGAATATTTAGATGGGCGATGGAATTATAAAATTACGATTATATGATAGAGCACGATTAAGCAGATGTAATAATAAAGTATTTATTCAGGATAGTAAATTCGAAAATAAATTAGTTATTTGCCAAAATAAAGGCGAAGAAACTAAAAAGATAAATGAGTTACTAAGTAGAGGGGAACATGTTTTATATGAAATGAGGAATGATGTTGCATATAGAAATATTAAGTAAAATGTACGGTTTTATGTTTCAAACAACATGTTCTTTTTAGATACCACAATGAGATGGGACACTTGGGAAGAGATTGGACGAGCATATACAAAATTGTCTTAAATGCATTTCAGTTTCAGCAAAAATGGTAGACAAGAGGGCTTAAGGAATTTTTAGACGAAAATCATATTAGACATATAAAGGAAGCGACAGGTTCTCCACAAGCAAGCGGGCAGGTGGAAAAAATTAATAGGGACTTGGGCCCAATGATCAACAAATAAATAGATGTGGAAAAGAATGAACAGTGATTCAAAGTATTAACAGATGTAGAATATGCAAACTACGATTTATAGGAGCAATAATGAGCATCCAAGTGTAATGTTGTTCGGCATCAGCCAAAAGGGAAAACAAATAAATAGTTTAAAAGATCCAAAATAGAGATGTATAGAAAAAAATTTAGAGGAAATTCGAAGTAGAACAAATGAAGTACAAAGACAATGTCAGGACTATGATAATATGTATGTGAATACGAAAAGACGTAAACCGAATATATACGAAAATGGAAATTACGTAATGATTAAAAATTTTGTTTAAGCAGTGGGAGTTGCAAGAAAATTTATTCCAAAGTATTGGGGCCCCTATTAAAAGTACTAGAAAACCAGAAAGAAGGGCTGTCTTCGGCACGCTGAAGATATACTCTTGCAGAGTATATATAGAGTAATACCTTCTCATAATGCTCATAGTGCTTTGCCCGTATCTTAGAAGCGCAGAGAAAATAGATAATGGTAATGGTATGGATAAGATATCTTGAAAAACAAAAAGTTTTTCATACAACTTAATTTTCGACCGATCGTTACAATGACAGCTATATAATATAGTGGTCCGATGTTATTAGGAATTTTCATGTACATATATGAGAAGCAAAGTAAAACTAATAAGTAAAAGTTTTTCATATAAAAACCTACTTTTTGATCGATCGTTTCTATGACAGCTATATGATAAAGTGATCCGATCCAGCTGGTGCCGACATATGAACTGCGTGCAATAGAAAGAGGGACTTCTGTAAAGTTTCATAACGATTGCTTTAAAACTGAGAGACTAGTTCGCATAGAATCAGACAGACGGACATGGCTATATGAACTCGGCTGTTGATACTGATCAGGAATATATATACTTTATGGGGTCGGAGATGTCTCCTTCTATGCGTTACACACATCACGACAAAAGTATAATACCCTCTGCAAGTGTAAAATGAAAGATACCACATAACAGATATAGAAGTGTTTCAGCAAACGCAATAACCATATGAAGTGATATGGGCAGAAAACAACCTTAAATCATGGTTTAAAACAAAAGAAAAACAGGTAACAAATTCACACGATACCGAATCATGAGCTAGGACTGCTGGGATCGGGTAATCCTAAAAGTCAGAACGGCCAATCTGTAATACTTAGTACATATTGTATCAGCTGTAATATTAGAACATAAATAACATAAACCGACACGCCATAAATATATTCGATAAGTTAAATAATTTCCTTATATATTAATTAATAATTGCGATATGTACATATAATTTAAGAATTATTGTTAAGTACTTTTTGCATCGATATATCGATACAAATGAGAGGAGATCGTGGAGAAATTGGGAAAATAAAGTTGTGAGAGGCGCAATCGTTTAACGTACGACACGAGTCTCGAAGTACAAAACGAATACAAACTATATGACTCTAAGCGACTCTGAGCAGAATACTTTATAACGCTTGTTATAATCATCACAGAGAACCCTAAACGAATCTTGCAAGACAGAGAAGTTTAATTGGCTAGTCTACCCAGAAGAGTAAAGAGGATAGATTAATCATAAAAAGTCTACTGGACTATGACGGTAACCGCACACGAGGATCCCAATTTACTACTCCCAAAAAGTTGTGGCTCTATTGACCATGGTCGTAACATAAGAGTTGAATTAAAGTTTATTTTATTTTATTTTTTTTTTTATTT
>NW_026998661.1:0-1405 GCF_035044405.1 Drosophila montana | reverse complement strand
TTCTATTTTCAAGTGGAGAACGAATTGTTCCAATAGTTGTTCTTTTATTCATTGGAGCTTCTGCTCCAAATGCAAACTTTATTTATTGACTCTTTGTGTCTGAATAATTCTTACAATCTTTTCTTAGGTACTACTTAGCTAAGACCGCTCGAACTGCGCTGCCAGCGACGCCGCCAGCGGAGCGGTTATATTATATACTTATATATGTATGCAGCATTAAGAGCCGCGCTGAGAGAGAGTATGTTATGTGCACTTATGTATGTATTGTAGTGCGCAGCCGGCTTGCGTGGGAAACGCTGACGCTGCGTTGTTGCCTACACACATATATGTGTGGTCATATTACATATGTATGTACTTGAAATGTCCATATGTAAACACTGCAACAAAATGTTACAGTGTGACAGTTTGATATATTTTGAGTGCAGTGTGTAATCTATATGTGCGCATATCACATCTCTCTCCTTTTGAAAAATAACGTAATATTATTAAGTTTTGCGAATATATTTGCATGTAATAATATATAAAAGGGTTTTCCATTTATTTTTTGTTGTTTTTTTTTTTTTTTTGTATTTATATAAAAGAACATTTTTGAAAGAAAAATGTTTTATCTAAAAATGTTATATTTATATGGTTATATATGTATAGAATTTATATATATGTCGCATCGTAAGTACGATCACTAATGAAATGTATCATCGCTAATGAAAGAAGTCCAAAACAGACGAGCATTTTCTCTATGTCCGTTATTCTCTTCCTTTATCCTTTTCCTACTTGCATCTTCTGTCTCAAAATACCACGTGGTTTTGCGAGCCCAACAGAGTTGTCTGTTTTGCGTAGCCTCGACCCGACAGTGCATTAGAGTGAGAGAAATATAGTCTTTGACTCGGAGACGTCAGGAAGACGAGTGCCAATACTGTATGTATTGTGCGAGCATAATTGTGAAAATTGCAGTCAGTCGAAAATTAAAGCTGAAGCAAAGAATGTCAATGTCGAGGAAACGTAAGGCTGGCGCCACGATGGTGGAAGCGCAGGAGGATGAGCTGATAGGAAACCATTCTACAACATCAGAAGTGGGATCACCTCCACGCCAAGCCATTTCCGACGACCGTTTGTGCACACTTTTGGAGACGCTGTTAAAGGCGCACAGTCAATGCCAGGCGAAAAAAAAGGCAGTTGTACTACCAAAGTTTATTCCCGACTCTGTTGGTGCTAGTGCAGCTGCTTGGTGCTCCACGGTGGACCTCATTCTATCAGAAAACCCTTGGGATGCCAGTGCTTTGCTCATTGCGTTAAGTAAATCACTGAAAGGTAGCGCTTGACATGGGACAAGTTTAATGAATTGCTTTTGCAACAATTCGAAGGCAATGAAATTCCAGTAACTACTGTTTTTAATGTTCTCAATGAA
>NW_026998660.1:0-1729 GCF_035044405.1 Drosophila montana | reverse complement strand
TACACGAGTTGGTGGATTCTAACTGGTAAGGGGCATTGATGGACTTCAATGCGGTATGCCAGACACCAGACCTTTGGGTCAAGCCGTAATGTTGGGTTGCCAGCGCAAATGGGTACACGAGTTAATGTGTTGACATGTTTGTTGATTATCATTGTGGTAAGAGCCTATATCGGTGAGTGTCCTGGATACGTAATAACATGAGCCTTTGGGAATTATCTATCTAATGGATACCATTAGTTAGAGCACTTAAAAAAAATTTATTTAATCATTAAATCTAAAATATGAACGATTGAACTATCTAGTTAATTTGATGATCTTTTCGGATTAAACTTGACATAATCTGCTATTTTGTTTTGAAGACTTTTGTAACACACAAGGACGTGTCATGGTCAGGAAGGCCGTGTCGCATCGTAAGTACGATCTCTAATGAAATGTATCATCGCTAATGAAAGAAGTCCAAAACAGACGATGTTGAACGTTTTCTCTATGTCGTGGTTTTGCGAGCCCAACAGAGCCTCGACGCGACAGTGCATTAGAGCGAGAGAGAGAGAGGAAGACGTGCGCCAATACTGTATGTATTGTGCGAGCATAATTGTGAAAATTGCAGGCAGTCGAAAATTAAAGCTGAAGCAAATAATGTCAATGTCGAGGAAACGTAAGGCTGGCGCCACGATGGTGGAAGCGCAGGAAGATGAGCTGATAGAAAACCATTCCATATAAAAATTTTTAACCTATCCTTATTTACTTTGTGTTTTTTATTTTTAGTATCTGATATTACTATATTATCTCTATCCTCTATACCAGTGACTTTATATGGTCCAATATAATTAAAATCTGGCTTATGACCTAGCGTAAGACCTTATTTCCTATTGATATTCCTATGTCATTTACTTTTGAATCGTATAACTGTTTATTCTTTCTTTTATTTTCTTCGATTATTACTCTTGCTCTTTTATATGCTCCTTCTAATCTATATTTACTTTTTTAGCATAGTCTTCTATATTGTTTAATGGACTTATATTACTTACTGAATTAAAATACGAAGGCAAATTACTTTGTTTGCTGAAAACTTACTCATATGAACAGTAGTTATGTGCCATAGAGGGGGTCGTGTTGAAACAGTAAACAAAGTATTGGAGCCATACATCCCAATCCGTTTTATCAACTGATATACATATAAGAACGAATGAATTCGTTGAGTGTTCAATGGCTTCGCTCTACTGTTCCCAAAGTCTGGTACTTACTGGTCAAGGTACTTACATAAATCTTCTATAACTGAATTTTTATACCCATTTCTGTACCCATGTCCGTAATGAACGTCTTCATTGGACCGTATTTCAGAATAAAATCTTCAAATATAGCTTTAGCTACGACTTTTGCACTTTTGTTTGGAATAGATATGGCAACTAGATATTTTGTTAAGTCACATATCAGTGTAACTGCATATTCGTTGCCTTGCTCTGATTTTGGTAGTGGACCGATCGCGTCTACTATTACTCTATCAAAAGCATTGATCAGGGTTTCCGTAATTGTTAAAGGAGTTTTTGTATGTTTTGTCACGTTTGATTTTTGAACTTCTTGACATTTTTGTATATACTCAGTAATATATCGAGTCATAGCCTTCCAAAAATAATGTCTTTTGACCTTGGCCAAGGTTTTTGTAATGCCTGGGTGACCTCCTTGTATTGGATATGTATAAAATGTAGACAATATAGCTTCTTTACATAAT
>NW_026998659.1:0-827 GCF_035044405.1 Drosophila montana | reverse complement strand
ATTTTAATAACGACTCGAGATGTTCGAGTTCGTCATTCAGTTTCACAGCAGTGTCCCATGGGAGGGGATTTTTGCATTTATATAGGAGTCTTACGATTTTAGACTTTTTTTACTTTTACTTTTACTGTTTTGTTTTTACTTATACTGTTTTGAAACATTCACAAAAATTGTTCTTATTTTTATTTGTGTATTAAATGGAATACATCTTTGTAAGTTAAGTCTATTAATCATATTTGATTTTGAAAAAAAAATTGTTTTTTATTTTTACAATCTGTATATTTTCCTACCTATTCTTTCGAATGGCTGTACGGGCCAAACGTCTTGCCGGTCGACTCAATTGTCGTCGGGCATTACAATTTTTAAGTTTTAGTTATTACTATTTAATTCTCTTGACAGCGCTGCCGGTACTGTTGTTATAGGGTCTTCTTTATTCTTTAGCGGCGGTTTGCCTTTCATGTGTTGGTTGACTCTGCTTCCTGAATACGGCAGGTGCCCTCGCAATGGTGGCTGTAGAGGGGACCCTCACAATCTGGTGGGCATCTGCGTGGGCATGCTGGTATCTGTCTTGGCGGTGGACGATGATTCTTTGTTAGTTTTGTAATTTTTATTTCTGAGGAACTCGAGATGTTCGAGTTCGTCATTCAGTTTCACAGCAGTGTCCCATGGGAGGGAATTTTTGCATTTATATAGAGGTTTTTCCAATTTAGACTTTCTCCGTCTGATTCGTTCCTTAATGCCACTGCGTCTGGGCTTATTGTTTGACTTAGAGCTCATGCCCTGTACTCACTCAGAATATTTTTTGATTTTTCCAGCTCCAGTCCAGCTCC
>NW_026998658.1:0-4147 GCF_035044405.1 Drosophila montana | reverse complement strand
GCATATGTGTGTGTGTTTATATAATTATTTTTTTTTTTTATTGTATATGTTGGAAAAAAAATTTTCTTTTACATTTTTGTTTGCCCTAAAACATTGGCAGCGTAAATCGTGTGACATGGCTATGAGTTTTATCGTGCGCTTCAATGACCTATTCTGATCAGTTCGAGTTGCGTCCAGTGTGTCGTTCCGTTTGATCGACTTGCTTCAGTGACCTATTCAACAGTGAACTGATCCGCGTCTAGCGTTTGATGCAACTCGCACTTATCACTTATTTTATTTTTTGATAGAAAAATATTTTTTATTTATTTGATATTTATTAGATTTCTTTGATTTGGTTGGCTGCCTTTATTGGCTTGTGTGAATATAAATTATTTTTGCCTTGTTGGCTGCCTTTATTGGCTTGTGTGCATATATATTATCTTTGCCTTGTTGGCTTTTTTTGCCCACTGTATTATGTTGTATCATACGTCGTATGATGTGGCTGGTCCACGTACATGTTCGAACGATTTGTCTGATACAACCGTCGGACCGCCGCTATGAGTTTTACCGTACGCTTCAGTGACCTATTCGAACCAGTTCGAGTTGCGTCCAGCGTGTCGATCGTTTGATCGACTTGCTTCAGTGACCTATTTATTCAACAATGAACTGATCTGCGTCCAGCGTTTAATGCAACTCGCGGTTGTCACTTAACCCTGCGGCTGGTTATGCAGCAACCGTTTGCCACCATTGCTGTTCGAACGTAAAGAACCGCACACTTTTCTGAGGCCAAAAGGCCGCATCGATCAAGTTGTTTGGTTTGATACGCGCTTAGAGCGATGTATGGGCGTGTGGCCTGACGCTACATTAAGCAAAACGTTTTATTCTTTTGAGTATTTTTGCACATTATTATTTGTTGCTTTTAACTTGTTGGTATTTCGTGATTGTTGTTATATATATACATTTTTTTGTATCAACTTCACGTATATGTGTATCTTTGTTTTATATTATTTTAATTATTTATTATGTTTTTTCTTAAGTTTCTTTTTCCTAATTTAAAAATATTATAATCTTGCATATTTTTTATCATTGTACAACAACTTCCACAACACTTTCACAGAGCGGTCACATAATGTGATCTCAACTACTTACAAAGTTAGACTTAATATGGTATTCATCCTTTGTCCTTAGGCCTTAGCCCTATGTTTTTTGAGCGGCTGCGCCAGTTACCAGTCTTGATAGTACAAGTTAATGGTACAGTTATTTGATTATTTCAATAAGGTACAAGTTTAATGATCACTGCAACTTTTCTCTTCTTGGTTCCAAAATAAACTGCCTGTATCTTTATTTCTCAAACTTAAGCTAATCTAACGGTATACAATTATTTGCTTATATGCTAGCAACATGTATCTGGGAAACTGCTATTGCAGCAGTTCTTGTGTTTTGCACGAGAACTGTCGCAACCAACATCCTGCTAAAGCGCTAGATCAGCATTGCAACAGAGTGTCACAACGCTGTGTTGGTCTTGTGTGGGCAATGACCGTTTCTCGGCAGCTTGGCGGTAGAACCGAATCGAATATTCCCTGTATGGTAGATTCGGTAACTCTGCAGCAACACCATTAGAACCCAAATCGTGTTGTTGTTGTTTCTACGCGCTGCCTTGTAGGAACGACAGAGAAACACGCAACAAAAACAGTGGCATTATCTGTCCCTTTTCTTTGCACTGAGTTTCCTATGTCCTTATAATCTTGCTTCAGAATTTCGGCGATCAAAACGGAAAATAAAAAAAAAATGGGGTTTCATGTGCATTGTTATGGTATATTGGTTTCCTTACAGAGGGTATTATCATATTGTCGTGAAATGTGTAACACATAGAAGGAGACATCTCCGACCCCATAAAGTATATATATTCATGATCAGTATCAACAGCCGAGTCGATATAGCCATGTCCGTCTGTCTGTTTCTATGGGAACTAGTCTCTCAGTTTTAAAGCCATATTTATGAAACTTGGCAGAAGTCCCTCTTTCTGCTGCACGCAGTTCATATGTCAAAACCAGCTGTATCGGACCACTATATTATATAGCTGCCATAGGAACGATCTGCTGAAAAGTAGGTTCTTGTATGAAAAACATTTTTGTTTATAAAGATATCTTGATCAAACTCGGCATTTATTAGTTTTACTATGCTACTCATATATATGCAAAATCCTATTAAGATCGGACCACTATATCATATAGCTGCCATAGGAATGAACGGTCGAAAATTAAGTTGTTGTATGGAAAATTTGTTTGTTTTTCAAGATATCTTGACCAAACTCAACATTTATTTATTTTATTATGCTCATCATATATACGCAAAATCCAATTAAGATCGGACCACTATATCATATAGCTGCCATTGGAACGATCAGTCGAAAATTAAGTTGTTGTACGGAAAACTTTTTTGTTTTTCAAGACATCTCAATCATACTCGTCATTAACTTTTTTCCCTGTGCTTCTTAGATATGAACATTATGAAAAGGTTGGGTCTGCAAGGGTATTAAATCTTCGACAAGCCGAAGATAGCCCTTCCTTGTCGTTTCTTGAGTTTGATTTTGCGTTTGCGTACCAATCTTATATACATTGCTTCAAAATTAAGACGGTAATAAAAGCTCGGAGTCAGTTTTAAGCTCTGTATCTGTTTATTACTCATTGGGATCGTTTTAATGTATGCGTGTATATGTGCCGGCACATGCAAAAATGAGCACAAAATCATTTTTTTCTCAAATTTCGGAGGCATTTTTTCCCTTTCGAACATTGAGTAAGAAAGAGACAGAGCTGAAGGCTCACTTCGAGCTTTTTTTACCGTTTTAAAAACCCCGAGAGGTAGATCGGGTTGGTCCGCAAACGCAAAATCCAACTCAAAAATGAAGCTCATTTACTATAGGAAGCAACAACAAATCACTTGCAAAACAACAACAGTGAGCACGAAAGCCCATTTTTTTTTCGTCGTCCGTCTTGATCTTCAAAAGTTTCTGCGCGATGATGAGGACATAGGAAACTGAGTGCAAAGAAAAGGGACAAATAATGCCACTGTGTTTCTTGCTGGTTTCTCTGTCGATCCAACAAGGCGGCGCGTAGAATCAACAACAACACTATTTGGGTTCTAATGTTGTTGTTGCATAGCCGAGTCTCGGCGCAAGTATGTAGAAAAATTGAATGCGAGCAGGCCATGCCATTTAAATCAAAGGGTTACGCATACGGCGCGTCAACATCATATACTATTACGTCACGTTTTAAAGAATTTCATATATTGTGATGCTTAGAATATATTTCTATCTTTATTACGTACATTTAAGTAATATATTAATATAGCTTGTGACGTCACATGCGCAACAGCATGTTGCAATCTTCTTAAATTCATATACTTCCCTTGGCTTGGAAAACACACATGCATGCATATTTTTTGCCTATGTGTGTGACATGAGACACACATGCCAACAACTATTTGGCGCGTCGAGGCATTGATCCCTTATTTATAGAAATGGTATAGAATGTTTAAAGAAAACAATTATTATTGATTGTACTAATAGTTGCACACTAAATACCAAATTATATTTTTCTCAGACATTGGGTCAAATATGTGTATATAAGAAGGTTAGTGGTATTTGGTTACATAACTTATGAATAGTTAAAATACCCTATTTGAGAAAGGGTGCCTTGCTGATCGAAAAATGAAAAATTATAAAATCTGCCGGGCTGCTTGCAAGTTGAAAGCGAGTGGAGAAGAAGAAGACATTACTTTGCGAATTAAAGGCATAGCAGTGCTTAGAAACCACAACAATTTGTGGTGTTCTTTTTTCATTGTCGAGTCGTTTGTTTTGATTGTGGTTGTTTGGTTCATATGGAAAATGTTCTGAAGCTGTCATTGATTTTTGGGCAACGGCAGAAGTAGCTGTAGACAACCGGGTGTTGTGTTTGCAATTTTTGTCTGCAACCTCGCTATCGCGCACGAGGCGTTTCGAAAAAGAGCTTTTGATCCAAAAGCCTCCTCTGTCTCTTTATTACTCAATGCGTTTTGAAGGGACGAGTAATAAGAACTAATGAAAGGGTTTGCCACGAAATGCTTGCATTTTAGCTCGTTATCGTTGGTAAGGGTACCTAAGCTTTGGCATGTGTCATTGAGTTATAAA